>NC_134803.1:1074092-1083932 GCF_046742065.1 Oratosquilla oratoria | reverse complement strand
TAAACTAACAATAGATATAATATACCTAACAATATCCACCAATTATACAACTAACCCTTATATAATCTCAACCGTCCCCAATCCATAGATTAACGAGACTAACGCCTATTGCTTACAGCAACCCTTCTAACCCTATATATTCTAATGACAAATCCATGTAATGTTGCCAGAGCTGGAGTAGGTTAAAAACCTACTGCCAGAGGCTGGGTAAGGTCACGAACCTACCTGGCCCTGAAGGTCAGAGCTATCGAGCCCTAGGTCAAGGCCTGGCACTTATTGTATTTAGCCCCAAGGGGCATCCGATTAGTAGTATTTAACATCAATGTCTTGTTTAAAATAAATAGAAAGCTCCCCGCTTTGGAAGTCTATCTCGCCACATTAAGACTTCCCTACGTAACCATATATAACGGTTACTCAAACCATACCATAACGGACGTAATAACACAAGTGGCGAGTGGGGGGGGCGGTGGCCACAACCCCATTACCTACACTGGTATACACTGGTATACACTGGTATACATCTGGTATCCAGCAGGTGCTCTCACCATACTGGTTACAATGATAAAAAAAATTTTAACTACACTAATAAGACCAAAACGTGAGTACTCCAGCAACACTATGGACACCCAGTACCAAAAATAATAAAAAAAACAACAGATAGAATCACAAAGAGCAACAACAAAACTAGCACCAACTCTTCCCAAAATAAAATATGAACAAAGACTGTCCATATTAGAATTACCAAATCTGGAACAAAGAAGGGAAAGTGGTAGACCTACTATCTATAGAATTATGAAAGGAATGGAAATCTTAGAAAAGAAATGATTTATTGAAATGGGACAAAGGGAAAACAAGAGGACATGAAAAGAAACCAAAAGAAGATAATTACAGAAGATCCGAAAAAAAAAGTTTCCCACACAGTGATAGGTACATGGAACAATTTAGACAATTATACAGTGTGTGCAAACACTATTCAAGAATTTAAGGAAAAACTTGATGCCGAGAGATACAAAGACGGGTCTCTACGAGCATAGCTCCCTTCCCATATAATACAACTAGGTAAATACAAAGGCTTTCTCTCCCCCTTATCATGGGGGGTAAGCCAAAAAGAAAAAGGCATAGAAACCACTCCACTCCACCCCCTACATATATTTCACTCCCCTCCACCCTCCTCCCACCCTCGTCATCATGGCACCTCCTGGATGATGGGCCTCTCCCTGTATCCACTGTCCTCTGGCCCTGGGTCATAAGCATATTACTGGAAATGACCATTGATTACACATTGATGCAATTGGTTAAGGAAAACACCAGATAAAGAAATAACAATGAACCCTGCAAGTTTAGATTTGATATTCACATCAGAACCCAAAATTGTTGGATAAAATCGAGTACATGACACCAATCAGGAAAAAGTGATCACATAACTAATAGAACTAGAACTAAATGAAGAAACAAATATAGAAATTAACAAAAAACACCAGAAAAGGAGGACTATTGTACAACTAAACAGATTTTGAGAAACCTATAGAAAATTCTTTCGAGAAGGAAATCTAGGAAAAAAAATTAATAATGAAGAAACAAAGGTGGAAGAGAAATTGACAATTTGGAAAGGAAATCTATAAATGTACATACATATACCAAGGCAATTCCCCCCTTACAAGGGAGGTATGCCAAAAAAGAAGGGCAAAAAAACCATTCCCCACTCATTCCATCCCTAAATACACTCCACTTCCCCTCCAACCCATCCACCTTCCCTCTTATCTTGGCACCCTCCATGAGGATGGATCATCCATGCACCTTGTCCACGCCCCTGGGTCAGAGGCAGTGTCGGCAAGACATAGCACATCCACAAGCAAGGCCGCTTCATGAAATTGGCAACCCCCCCTTTCCCTCCTTCCCCCCCATGCAGAATAGGAGAAGATGGGGAAGAAATCCCTTCAGGATGCAATAAAATTTTTTCTCACACCATACTACCTCACCCCTATCCCCCCGACCCATTCCACCTCATGCATCATAATATCATCCCTATACAACCATTCTTCATTCACCCAGTCTTCTGTCCTCTCCTGTCCTTCCTCAACAGACATTCCCTTCTTCTCCCAAAGCCCCCACTCACACCCCCAGCCATCCTTCTCATCCTAGGTACACCCCTCTCATGTTCACATCCCTCCACATCTGCCCTTCAAATACGCTTTTACTAGTCTTTCTTAACTTATTCTTTCCATGTGTCCAAACTATCCTAATACTCTTTCATCAACCCCATCTCCCAACTCCCTTCCCACTCCTGTTCTCCTCCTCATCTCCTCATTTCTCACTCTATCCAGCCTAGTAACCCCCTTCATACCTTCTCAGACACCTCATCTCAAATACATTCAAACGTCCGTCTCTCTTCTTCTCTATTGTACCATGTTTCTGCCCCATACAGTGCAACTGTTGGCACAAACACTCCTTCATACAATCTCCTCATAGCTTCCATTCCCAAATGTCTATTTCTCATGACACTTTTTAATACTACCAGGGCATTTACTCACTTCTCTCAGTCTACATTCTACCCTCCACCTCCACTCCACCCTTTTTCTGCCACATTTTGTACCCAAGTATCTAAAACTATCAACTTCCTCCAGTCACTCTCCCTTAATGCTCACTTCCAGTCCTGCTGGCCCACTTTTCACCCCTTGTACAGCTCATCACCTTACCTTTAACCCACATTAATCTTCAACTTTCGTCTTTCACGACACTTTCCCAATCTTTGTCACCAACTTCCTCAATCCCTCCTCTGAATCCGTGCTACAAGCGCAGTGTCATCCACAAACAACAGCTGGCCTCACCTCCCACTTTTCTCCATTTTTCTTTAAACATCTCCAATCCCTGACCCAACCACCCTTGCATGTACCTCGCGCTACCACCCCCTTGCATAAATAGAACAGCCCAGGATGACATAAAACATTCCTGACGAAGTCCCACCTTTACCATGAACCACTCACTCGCGTCCCATTTCTTCTAATCCTGACACATGCTCTACTAACTCTCGCTATAAACTCTTGACAGCTCCTAGAAGCTTTCCACCTATCCCATATATCTGCAAAACCTCCCACTGTGCCTTCCTGTCTACCCGGTCATAAGGCCTTTTTCCAGATCCATAAAAGCCCAAAAAAACATCCTTGCCTTTTCCTCTAGAGTTCTCACATATGGGAAAAGGTAAGGATGTTTTTTGGGCTTTTATGGATCAAGAAAAGGCTTGTAATGTACCTTGACAAAAACAGCAAAGGGTATATATAAAATCCTGGTATAATAAAAAGTGCAGTGAGGCAAAATACAGAGGAGATAAAGCCTGGAAAGAAGGAAAAAAGGAAAAATCAGAGAAAATTGGAAAATATACACCAAAACTAAGAAATGAATATGTAAAAATACGTAGAGAAAAAAAAAGAAATCATGAAAAGGACAGAATAGATAAATGTTAAAGATCAACCCAAATTAATTTTATAGATGTATACCAGCAAGCTAATAAATAAAACAGGAAACACTTAAATTACGTCAAGGTAACTAGAGAATACACATAAGATATACCATAGAAAATGGCAGATATTATGAACAAACATTTTCAATCTGTATTCACCAATGAGGTTTATCGTTTTGATGTGTTTTTGTCCACACTTGCTTTATGTTCACTGCCATTTACTCTTTCTATTTTATTTGGTTTTATTTGTTTGGTTGTAATTTAGCCATTTACCCTTGACATTTCCTTTGCGGCACATTTTGGTCCTTGTTCTATGTTTTGAAGTACTGTAATTCACGTTAGTGTTACGTTAGAGGCTTTTTGCTACTCTTGTTATTTGTCTCACAGCCATATGTCTTATTTTTATTTGTATTTTTTGTAGTGTATTTATGTTTTTTAATTTAGTCTTTTGTTCCTGATTCTTCAGTGCTGACATTTGGTCCACTTCTATTTACATCTCTGTCCTTTTTTTTTTTTTGCTTTTTCTTTTTTACTGTGTGTCCCCCTATGGTTACTTTTGCTTCGCTTGTTTTATGTTTCACAAATCATGTAACTTTTATTTTGAATTTTATTTTATTCTAATTGGTATTTAATTTGTATTGTAATGTATTGTACAATTTGACTGTAAGGGTGAACCTTTCCCAGGTTTACCAGTTCGGATGATTCATAAAGAGTTCATCCTTCTTGTAACCGATATACCCCCTTAAGAAGATTCCTGGTCGGGCAATCGAAACGTTGGGTAAATAAACCCTTCAATTGAAATCTGGAGTTTAACAGTTTTCCAATATATATATATATATATAATTATAAAAATATATATCTATATATATATATATATATATATATATTATATATATATTTATATATATAAATATTGACTATATTATGACAAATAAAATTGAAGGTGAAAGAAGTTTGACGAGGAGAAATGGAGGAATTTTTACGCCTTACACGTTTCGACTAATCCGCAGGGTCTTTTGATCACAAAGCTAACAACTCAAACCGAACCCGGAATATTTATATACACGGACTGGTCATCTTACGGGACTCTTCGGAGAGCTTTGTTACTTTATCTGCGTAGTCTTTTTATTATTAATAAGCTTGTGGCTTTTTGCTAAACATATACATCCTTCTCTATGGTTAATGTTGTAATTAAGTGTTGATATATGCTGCCTCAATTGTCTTCCTTAGTTACTATGGATGATCCTTTATTTAGATACGGTTGTGTTGTTCCAGTCCGGAAGGTGACCATGTTTATCCACGGTATTACTATGGAGTTAGATGTCCTATTGGGCTTTTACGTCATTTTTATGTTCATATATCCTTTTATTAAGTACCGCGACCAGATTCAACCAAAATATGAAGAGGGACAGCTTTGACACGGGAATTCTTATAAACAACGGAGCTGTTTCGAAAGAGGACTACCCATGTGTGTGTTAGCAAATTTATACATGGAAATACTCGAAACAGAAGAATACATGACTATAAGTAGGTAGGAATAGGTAAATGGTTTAGGTATGTTGAGGACATACTCGTAATTGTACCTAGAGATACAGACATTAATAACAAACTCAGGAGGATTAAACAGTGTAAATGAAAATATATCACTTTAACTGCAGAAAATGAAAATAACGGAAAATTACCTTTCTTAGACACAATTATCCATAGAATAGATAAAAATGGTGAAATTTTCAGTATACCGGAACACCCACCAATAAAGAAGACTATATACACATCTACTCAGGACATGATGACAGAACTAAAACAGGTATTATAATAGGTATCATTCTTCCTCAGCAGCATTTCGTATATGCAGTAAAGAATTTCTAGATCCTGAATTAACAACATATTACTGAGAGACTTGCATCAAACTCAAATATCCAAAAGGTCTCTTATGTAGGTTGATAAAGAAAGCCAAAGAAATAATTCAACAAAAGTAAAGATGAAAAATAAAAATAAGAATGATAAGAAACGTAATATATGAAACCAGATATATCACAGTACCAAACTCTAATGTTAATTCATACCTAGACACTTTTCTTCTAAAAGCGGGTATCAAAATAGCCAAGGACGCTCAGGTAGCAAAGTAGGACATTTGGTAACACGAAGCGACATTAATCCCACTAACGAAAACAGCGTTGTTAATAAAATCCCGTGTAAAAGCTGTCCCTCTTCATAATTTGGTGAATCTGGTCGCCGGACTAAATTACAAGGATATATGAACATAAAAATGACGTTAAAAAGCCCCATAGGACATCTCTAACTCCATAGTAATACATGTTGGATAAACATGGTCACCTTCCGGACTGGAACAACGACAACCGTATTAAATAAAGGATCCATCCAAGAAACTAAGGAAGACAAATGAGGCAAGCATATATCAACACTAATAACCAACATTAACCATAGAGAAGGAATTTATAATGTTTAGCACAAGCCACAAGCTTATTAATTAATAAAAGAATACGCAGATAAAATAACAAGCTCTCCGAAGCGTCCCGTAAGATGACCCGTCCGTGTATAAAATATCCGGTTACGTTAGAGTTGTTAGCTTTGTGATCAAGACACCTGCGGGTCGAAATGTTAAGAGCGTAAAATTCTCCCCAATTCTCCTCGTCAACTTCTTTCAACCTTCAATTTTATATATATTTATATATATATATATCTATATATATATATATAATATATATATCTATATAATATATACATACATAATACACACAATGATGGAGTTCAATCACAAAAAAGTGTAGTAGTAATGGAAATTTGGAAAAAGCAAAAACAGAATAACAGGAGCATATAAAATTGGGAGAAGGAATAAAAAAAGTAGAAAATGAGAAGGAACCTGGGAGTCCTTGTTATGAATAATATGTCACCTGAGAAACATATAAATAAGATTTTTTGGAGAAACTTATAATCTATATAAGAACAATCAAAGTTGCATTTACATAACTGGATGAAGAAATGGTTGAAGAAAATCCTAATCAACCCTGAATAAGAACCCAAGATTGGAATATGCAGCAACGCATATGGTCACCAAGTACAAAAAAATGAATAAAAAAAAACTTGAAAGAATACAAAGAGCAATTACAAAATTGGCAGCCAACACTCACAAAACAATCAGATGAAGAGAGACCTAGAATAACTTGAACTACAGACACAAGAGCAAAGAAGAGAGAAGAGGAGAATTTTTGATAGCTATTTACAGAATCATGAAAGGCATAGAAATTCCTGAATAGAGAGAATCTTATATAAAATGGGATGACAGAAATACAAGAGGACACGGAAAGAAAATAAATAAAAGACAGCTATAGAAGAGATTTGAAAAGAAACCGCTTTCCTCACAGAGTAATAGACAGCTTGGAATCGAAAGTTAGATGAGAAAGTGGTGTGCGCAAAAAAACAATACATGAATTTAAAAATAGTTTAGATAAAATGAGGATAATGAAGACGGGGACCCCACGAGCTTAGCACCCCTTCCCGTAAAATATAACTCGGTAAATACACCTAGGTAAGATACACCACACACACACACATATATATAATATATATATATATACATACATATACCAAAAGCTTTTTCCACCCTTACAATGGGGGTAGCCAAAAAAGGCATAGAAAACACTCCCACCCACTCCATTTCCCTATATATTCCACTTCCCCTCCACCCTCCACCCTCCCTCTTATCTTGGCACCTCCTGGATGAACGGGTCATCCCTGCATCCGGTCCACTGCACTCCCTGGGTCAGAAGCAGTGTTGGCAAGACTCAGCACATCCCCAGCAAAACCACTTCATAAATTCTGTGACCCCCTTCACTCCGTCCCCTGACCCCATGCAGAAAAGGAGAAGTTGGGGAGAAATCCCGTCGGGCTGCGTCAAATTTTTTCTCTTTATATATATATATATATATTATATATTTAATATATATATAAATATAATATATATATATATTATATATATATATATATATATATGTGTATATATATACTAGACACAAACTTTGCTTAATGAGTACCTTACATAACAAATTGAAAACAAAAAAAAAAGACTTGCTTAACAAGCGACAGTTCATGAATCACATGCCTGATGCAAAGGCTCTTTTCTAGCGAGCTAGCCATGAAATCCTGAGGAGCATCTCCTTGTGACTCATGGCTAAGCTTGTTCCCCGTCTTGCTTCTTGGCCAGTGATACCACTGCTTGAAATTTTCTACTAAATCTTGGATTTTTTACTTCAGTCTTGGGAGTCTTGAAGTTTTTTCCTTAACATCCAGTAATCTTCGTAGTTTTCAATTAACTCAGCTGATGAGTGCATAAAAAATATCCCAAGTATTTACACCCGCAACAAATTCAATTAATTATAGAACCATGATTATCTATTACTTTGGACCTATTCTAACCACACTTTTTCTTCTTATGGCATTTCTGTAGTAAATGCACACATTTTTGAGTTATGCCAAATATTTTCTTTCTAGCAAATCATATGTAATCATGAGCTCCCACAGGATTCTTTCTCCCCAATCAACATTTATCCTGGGGGGCCATAACTCCACACCTTTAGTTTGAACATGGTGGCTATAATGCTAGATTAATCATGTGGGCGGAGTGGATAAGGCTAGGTTAGGTTTGGTTTAGCTGATTAAATTAGAATTAACCCACCTCATATTTTACTCCCCCACCAAAAACCCCCAAATCCCAGCTCCCAGGCTTTTACTCTTAAAACTGTGAAAGGAGGAGGGAGTGGTATACATAAAAAATGAGGCATCTCTAACAAAAATTTCATAGAACTAAAGAGTCGTAAAATCGTCCACAATAGTATAAAAACATCTGTCTATTTTGAATAACAGAAATTAATTAATGGGGTAGAATTGTAGGGGGTGCATAACTTGAAAGTGCAACATTTTTCCAACAAAAATATCATTGAACAAAGTGTCTCAAAATTGTCTAAAAACTTAGAAAACATGTTTTTGTGATAAGATATCCTGGCTTGTTGCAATTCTGGATATTTTCCAACTATAATGTAATAACTGCATGGTGGTAATGTAGTGGATCATGATACACAATTAGAATAAAACCAAGGATAATGTGGTGATGGATTAGTGATTAAATAAAGTGGTCATAGATCAGTTCATTATATTCAGTAGTGATGCCAGTGATGGGAGCTGGACACATTTCATATATAAAAGGAGAGAATCTTCAGTTCAAGTTACTGGGAAGCTCAGTTATCAGTCTGTGTCCAAGCGCTCATTCAGCCAGCAACCTAAATGTTGCTTGTGATAGTACATATTCCAAGCTTCTGTTCAGACACATTGTGATTTTTTTTCAGTGCAAAGCATAAACCCTAACAAGAATGCCCTTCGAAGAAAAAAATGCAAGAAGACAAGGATAAGAAGACAAATCACTGTATGAAATGAAACATGAAAACATTGAGAAGAAAGACCAAGGTGTGAGTGTGGCTGACTTAACATGCACATACAATTGGATTATCATCAACAATTTTTAACTATCCTCAAGAACAAGGACAAAATAAAGGAGAGATGCTCCAAAAGGGAGTGACAAGAATATCTATGCAACAGCCAAGTATCCTTGATGTTGAAAGGTTGCTTCCCATATGGATAAAACAAGAATAAAATGCAAGGCAACACTATTAATGAGAGCACATCATTTATGAGAAGGGCAGAAACAATTTTTGCTACCTTTGCCAGGAAAATGCCAAAGAGCAGCAATGGACAAAGAAGAAGCATTCAAGGCAAGCCATGTGGTGGTTTGAGAAGTTTAAAAGAAGAACCAAGCATCCACAGCATTGTGAGGCACAGTGAAGCAACGAAGCTCTGACCACAAAGGTAAGCAGAGAACTTCATCAGTGACTTTAGTGAAGCTTGTGGATTCTAAGGTTACCATGCCACAGCAGGTTTTTCAATTGCAACAAGATGGTCTTTGATATCTGGAAGATGCCAAAGCAAATCTGATATACACAACAGAGGAAAAGGCATTGCCCGGCTGCCTGGTCACAAGCCAATGAAAGAACCTATCTCAATTTTGTCTGTCATTGTGCCATTTGAAAGTGAAAATCACTGCTCATTTACCATTCAGAAAATCCATGAGCCTTCAAGAAGTGTTATGACGCAGAATATCATGAGCTAAGTTGTGAGGTGCAGATTCAACAGCAAGGGCTTGGGTGATACAAGACTTTTTTAATGATTGGATTCCATGCGGGGGGGGTGTGAGGTTGTTTGGTCCTTCTTGTGAAAAAATATTGGGTTCACATGAAGAATTGTCACAACCCAGAATACCGCACATGAATGAATCACCACCCCATGAGATCCCACTTGAAGAATTGTCACTG
>NC_134803.1:806592-1069092 GCF_046742065.1 Oratosquilla oratoria | reverse complement strand
CACAAATATAGATGGATTAATAACAGGACTGAATGAACTGAATGAGTATCTGAAGGAAAAAGAACCGGACATAATGGGAATTGTAGAGACAAAATTAAAAGGTCCACTACCACACAACAGCATAGGACACAATGCATATAATTATTGGATTAGAAACAGAGAGATAAAACAAGGGGGTGGAGTTATGTTCCTGACTAAGAAGGATATAAACGTGAAGAGTGTCACATATGGAAAGAATAGAGTAGAAATGATTATGATAGAAGTAGAGGACAGAGATAAGAAGAGAAGAAAGTTTGTAATAAACTATGTGCCCCCAAAAACAGCCTTGTGTGAAGAGAGTGAAAATAAAAGTATGTTAGAAGACACAAGAATAACATTAAACAAGATAATGGAAGATGGAGGAAGAATAGTTATGATGGGTGACTTTAATTGCAAAGAAGACTGCTGGGAAGAGATGACAGTAAAGGGTGGAGAAGACTCATGGGGAAATGTTCTACTTGAGATGATTATTGACCACACAATGACACAATGGATTCAAGAGAACACTAGGTATAGAAATGAAGAAGAACCATCGAGACTAGACCTAATAATCACATCAGAACCTGAAATAGTGGAAAAGATAGAATACCAGGCACCAATAAGTAAAAGTGACCACATATTGATAGAACTAGAACTAAATGAGGAAAAATACATGAAAAGAAATTAGCAATATAGAAAAGGAAGATTGATGTATGAAAAAACAAATTTTGATAAAATAAGAAAAAAAATTCAAAATGGAAAATGGGAAAGAATACACAAAGAAGATACAACAGTAGAAGAGAAATGGAATATTTTGACAAAAATTTATAAAAAAAAAAAAAAAGAGTGGAAAAATATGTCCCAAGACAAAAACAAGAAAAAGAATATGTAAAGTGCTGGTACAACAAAAGTTGTAAGGAGTTGAAAGACAAAAGAGATAAAGCTTGGACCAAATGGAAGACAAAAGACCTGAAAAATGGAAAATATATACTAGTTATAGAAATCAATATGTACTAGTGTGCAGAGACAAAAAAAGAAAATATGAAAAAGATGTCATAGAAAAATGTAAAGATCAACCAAAACTATTTTACAGATTTGTAAACAATAAACTGAAAAACAAACAAGAATTAGAGAAATTACGACAAGGAGGAGTTGAATACACAGAGGAAATACAAATGGCAGAAATTATGAACAAGCATTTTAAATCGGTGTTTACAAGGGAGAACATACAACCTGGAGAGATCGAATGGGAAGAAGAAGTCCCCCCTATGAAAGAAATAGAAGTAACAAAGAACAAAATAATGAAACACTTGCGTAATCTTGATGTCTGAAAATTGCATGGACCAAATGAAATAGCAAACTGGATTTTGAAAGAATGCAAGAATGAACTGGCAGACAAAATACATAGCATAATAAAAAGTTCCTTGACAGAAGGAAAATTTCCAAAAGATTGGAAAAGAGCAAATATAGTACCTATATACAAAGGAAGAAATAAAGAGGACCCTACAAACTATAGACCAGTCTCTCTAACAAGTACAATAGCAAAAATATGTGAAAGAATTATCAAAAGTAGATGGGTAAAGTATTTAGAAAAAAAACAAAGTGTTAAATCCAAGGCGTCATGAGGAGCAAGTGGATTCACGACGCTGCCATATCGGCATCTTGATTATATTTATTGTAGTCGCCCCTGTGTTTTTTACATTCTCCCTAATCTGCTCTTAATCCCATTCTCTGTGGTTTTCAAAATTCACGGGTGAAAGAGAGAACGATCGATATAAGCGGTGACTATATTTTATGATGCGAGTATTATTACGACACGTCATACGGCTGGCATTGGCTGCTGCCCGCGAGATTTAAGTCCCATAGTGAAGTGGTTAAGAAATTAGAAACTGAAGGAGGAATACAGGGCAAACTGCTTAAATGGATGGAAGACTTTTTGCAAGAAAGAAAAATGAGAGTAGTGATAAGATGAAGTAATAAGCGGTGTTCCCCAAGGAACAGTTTTGGCCCCAATAATGTTTGCTATATATATATTAATGATATGGATAAAGAAATTGACAGTTACATGAGCTTCTTTGCAGATGACGCAAAACTGTTAAAAAAAAGTGAACACGGAAGAAGATTGTGAGTCACTACAGAGTGATCTAAATAAAGTATGGCAATGGAGTAGGAAGTGGGAGATGGAGTTCAATATTAAGAAGTGTAGTATAATGGAATTTGGAAAAAGCAAAAAAAGAATAACAGGAGCATATAAATTGGGAGAAGGAATAAAAAAAAAAGTAGAAAATGAGAAGGACCTGGGAGTCATTATTATGAATAATATGTCACCTGAGAAACATATAAACAAAATTTTTGGAGAAATTTATAATTTCATAAGAACAATCAAAGTGGCATTTACATACCTGGATGAAGAAATGGTGAAGAAAATATTAATCACTTTGATAAGACCAAGATTGGAATATGCAGCAACGATGTGGTCACCAAATACAAAAAAATGTATAACAAAACTTGAAAGAATACAAAGAGCAATTACAAAATTGGCACCAACATTCTCAAAACTATCATATGAACAGAGACTAGCAAAACTTGAGCTACAGACACTAGAGCAGAGAAGAGAGGAGATTTGATAACTATTTACAGAATCATGAAAGGCATAGAAATTATTGATAGAGAGGATCTAATAAAATGGAATGAAAGAAATACAAGAGGACAAGGAAAGAAAATCAAGAAAGACAGCTATAGAAGAGATCTGAAAAGGAATAGCTTTCCTCACAGAGTAATAGATATTTGGAACAAGTTAGATGAGAAAGTGGTGTTTGCACAAACAATACATGAATTTAAAAATAGTCTAGATAAAATGAGATATAAAGACGGGACACAACGAGCATAGCTCCCCTTCCCGTAAAATACAACTAGGTAAATACACATATCAACCATCTGATAGTTGACACTTTGACATGGTGGATAGGCTTGAGAATCTTAATGACTACAAAAGCTAAGTCTATAGAGATAAAATCTCTTCAGGGTCACCCATATCAAACAGGTTTTGTAAGAAAGATCAGACAAAGAGCAATTCACATGCACAGTCGCAAGACTCACTGCTAACTGGCACATCCCTGATGGCGAAATTCCTCATAGATATATGGGGTACCATTGTAATGGTGGCGTGGACCATTGGGCACCCTATAGATATATAGGGCTTCACCAAATATAATGAATAAGGTGACACCAGAGAAATATCTCACCAGAAACCAGTTGGCACAGAGGTGAGATTACTGCCAAAAAAAAAAATTCATAGCAAACATAAACAGCACAACCAAAAGAAAACCGGGCATTCCTGTTGGGTCATTGTCTCCTAAAGGTCCAACCGCATTGCCTCATGTGCTTATGGGCAGTGTGCCACCGAATGTTAGTAACCACTGTCCAAGCACATCCAAGCCTTGGACATTAAACAACATGAAGAAAATGAAGATCTATACTTACAACATAAGAAGTCTCTCAGAAGACCACAGGCTGGAGAGTTTAATGGAAGAACTAGACAACATCAAGTGGGACATCGTACGATTGAGCAAAGTCCGAAGAGTGGAAGAAAAGCTGATATAATTACAAGATGGTCACCACCTGTTCTACTATAGAGGTAAGGACAAAGAAAGATCTAGTGGAGTAGGATTCTGGATAAAACAAGAGGTTGCTGGTAACGTAGTCAAATTCAGTATTTTGTCAGACAGGGTAGCTTGGATTGTGATTAAGTTGTGTAAAAGATATATTTTAAAAATATTTCAGGTTTATGCACCAACTTCACAGAGTTCAGATGATGAAACTGAGCCCTTCTATGATGATTTAAGTCCGGTAATAGATCAAGAAAAAAGTAAGTACATGTTGGTAATAGGAGACTTTAATGCTAAAGCGGAGATGGGAGATGAGACATGCAATGGGAAGTTTGGAGTAGGTGAAAGAAATGACAAAGGTGAGATGTTAGTCAATTTTGCAGAGAACTACAACATGAGGATAATGAACTCTTTCTTCCAAAAGCGTGTTGGTCATAAATGGATGTGGAGAAGTCCAAATGGAACAACAAAGAACAAAATAAACTTCATATTAGGAGATGAGAGCAAAAGCGTTAGCAATGTTATGGTCATAAATAAAGTCAACATAGATAGTGACCATAGAATGGTAGGTTGCACAGCTAAATTCAATTTCAGAGCAAAGGTTAAGGATGATAGTAAGAAATTTCAGTTAGAAATTAAAAATAGATTTGAAGCTCTATGAACTAACAAGGACACCGTGGAAGATATTAATTTGAATTTAGTGAATATCATTAGGGAATCGGCAGAGAAAGTAGGAAGTACAAAAAATATTAGAGAAAAGAAATGTTCCAAAGCTACAAATGACCTAATTAACCCCTTCCATACGGTGCCGCACACGTAGGCGTCATGGACTTAGATCTCGGTGGCAGCAGCCAATGCCAGCCGTACGACGTGTCGTAATAATACTCGCATCATAAAATATAGTCACCGCTTATATCGATCGTTCTCTCTTCACCCGTGAATTTTGATAACCATAGAAAATGCGATTACAAAAGAATTAGAAAGAATGTCATTATGGAGGGGCGACTACAATAAATATAATCAAGACGCCGATATGGCAGCCTCGCAAATACACTCACTCCCCATGACGCCTACTTGTGCGGCACCGTATGGAAGGGGTTAAAAGAAGGACCATGCAGATTAAAAGCAGGAGAGACAAAATAGAAAGAGTAGAACTAAACAAGCTTATCAACAAAAGGCAGTGATTTCAGAAAAGAAAGAGAAACATGGATGAAGTAGAGGGAGCTATTCAGAAAGGTAAAAGTATTAAAGGGACCGAGCACAGACATGCTTTAGGAAGACAACAAATTATATGTTTGAAAGATAGAAATGGAGAAATCATTAACCTCTTCAGTACGGGCCAAAATCTCGCGGGCAGCATTAGCTGCCAGACGTACGATGTGTCGTAATAATACTCGCATCATAAAATATAGTCACTGCTTATATCGATCGTTCTCTCTTTCACCCGTGAATTTTGATAACCATAGAAAATGTGATGAAGACAGCTTAGAGAGTATGTCATTACGCAGAGGCAACTACAATAAATATAATCAAGATGCCGATATGGCAGCCTCGCATATCCACTTGCTCCTCATGCCGCCTACGTATGCGGCACCGTATGGAAGGGGTTAAATGCAGGGACAGAATGGTAAAAAGATTAGAAGAATTTTACCAAGAGCTTTACTCATCGAAGACCATAGCTGAGTCAGTAAATTCATGTGTAGACATTAGTAGTGTACTAGAGATTACAAAAGAAGTAGAATTTGCTCTAAAAACTATGAAATGAGGAAAAGCAACTGGGGAAGATGGTATATCAAAGATCTGTTGAAAGATGCAAGTAAATTAGTTCATATTAAATTAGCTCAGTTGTACACCCAGTGCTTTTTTCATCAAGAAAGCATTCCTGATGCATGGTGCAATACTATAGTGATTTTGCTTCATAAAAAAGGAGACCAGAAGGACCTTTGTAACTACTGACCGATTAGCTTGCTATCAAATGTATATAAAATATTCTCCAAGATCCTTACAAATAAACTAAGTAAAGTTTTAGATGGAAACCAATTGAGAGAACAGGCAGGCTTTAGGAGCGGATATTCGACTCTAGACCATTTGCAGGTGATAAACCAACTAATCGAGAAAACGACAGAATACAATATACCTCTCTGTTTAGCTTTTGTAGATTACAAGAAGGCCTTTGACTCGGTAGAACAAATAGCAATACTAAACTCGCTACGCAAGCAAAGCACAAACGAATAGATCGTAAGGGTTTTAGAAAAGATTTATGCGAAAGGTACCGCTATAATTCGACTACATACAGATACAGAAAAGATCAGTATCGAGAAAGGAATATGACAAGGTAATACAATTTCGCTCAAATTATTTACAGCTTACTTGGAAAAGATTTTCAGAAGGGTGAGTTGGGAAAAGAAAGGTTTAAAGGTTAATGGGGAATATCTGAACAACCTAAGATTTGCGGATGACATTATTCTTATTTCAGAAAGAGCAGAAGACTTGCAAGATATGCTGAGTGAGCCGAAAAAGGAAAGTCTCAAAGTAGGTTTAAAAATGAATAAGAGTAAAATCAAAGTAATGTTGAACTCGAAAGTTCAAAGTAAAGAGATTGTAATTGATGGTGAGAGTCTTGAAGAAGTTGAGGAGTACAATTATTTTGGGCAAATGGTGAAAGTGATGAAAGATCATGATAATGCTAAAAAAAGATGTATTACAATTGGTTGGAACATGTTTGGTAAGTATAATAAAATCCTGAGAGGCTCTCTACCTTTATGTTTGAAACATAAAGTTTATAATCAATGCATTCTGCCAGCAATAATCTATGGGTGTGAGACTTGGAAACTAACAAAGGCAATGGAAACAAAGCTAAGGACTGCACAGAGGAGAATGGAGAGATCAATGATGGGAATAACACTGAGAGACCGAAAGAGAGCAAGCTGGGTGAGAGAGCAGAACAGAGTGAAAGATACTGTGGAGGCAGTAAAAGAGAGGAAGTGGAATTGGGCAGGTAAGTTAGTGTGAACGACTGATGAGCAATGGAGCAAGTGTGTTACTGAGTGGACGCCACATGATAGGAAGAATGGAAGAGGGAGACCAGACAGAAGGTGGAGAGACAAGATAGAAAATTTTGCAGGAGTGACATGGCAGAGGATGGTGCAGTTGTGTGAATCATGAAATGTTATGAAGGAGGCCTTTGTTCAGCAGTGGACACAGGATGGCTGATTTGATTGATTGATTGATTGACACATATCAAGTATTGTAGATGTCGTAACACATGAGTAAAATAAAACTTAAACCCATTCTCAGAGAAAGATAAGCTGAGATACAGAGTAGACCATATATTTCAACCACAGCTAGAGGTCGAAACATACGGTCTACTCTGTATCTCAGCTTATCTTTCTCCAAGAGTAGGTTTAAGTTTTATATACAGTGGTACCTCTATTTATGGTTGCCCTTATGTATACGAAATTCTATGTATGCGGTCAGATTATGGGGAAAATCTTGTTGCTATTTACGTGGAAAATTTTTAGTTACACTGACACATTGGTGTCCATTACTGCACAGAAATGAAATCCCGCACCACCATCTTGCTGATGTCACCATTCACGCGTTGTGTTGTGTCTCCTCCTGCCATCTTTTTTGTTGTGTGCATGACTGGTACTTCTTTCGGTGCCTACCCCTTGGTATTGTACTGTTTGTTCCTTTAAAATACCCCCAAAACAGGTGAGAAGTCCTACTGACGCTGGTGCTCGTAAGAAAACCAGCATCACCATTGAGAAAAAGAGGGAAGTGATTGCCAAAGCTGCTCAAGGTTTATGTGTGTATAAGCTGGTGAGAGAGTTTGGTATGCCTGAGTCAACAATAAGAACCATTCCTTTAAATAAAGATAAAATTCTGTCAGCTAATGTGTCTAAGGGTATAAGGTATGTGAGCTCACATAAGAGGCCAGCATTGTTGGAGGAGGTGGAAAAGTTATTGCTTGTGTGGATACGGGAGAAGCAGCGTAAGAGTGACAGCTTGAGTGAGGAAATGATCTGTTCAAGGGCTCGCCAAGTGTATGCTGTCCTGCAGCAGCAACATGCTGGTACCAGTGGCCAGCTTACACCACCTTCAGTGCCCTTTAAAGCCAGTAGGGGTTTTCCACACAGAGTGGTGGATCTCTGAAACAAACTGGATGAAATAGTGTGTGCACAAACTATACAAGAATTTAAGAGCAAACCAGACACTGCAAGATACAAAAATGGGACACCAAGAGTATAGCTTCCCTTCGCATAAGATACAAGGTTCAGTGCTTCTTCCAATAATATTTCTTGTCTATATCAATGACATGATGGAAGAAACAACAAGCTATGCCAACATATTCACAGATGACGCAAAAATCATAAGACTGAAAAATGAGGATGGTAGACTACTGCAAAAAGATCTAGATACTATTTTTGCATGGAGCTAAGAATGGGAAATAAAGTTCAATACAAAAAAATACTATGTACTGGAAATGGGAAAAAGCAGCACAAGGCCATCCTTAACCCCTTCAATACGATGACGCCTACATATTGTAGTCGTACCTGCATGACCCCCATACTCTGTAAACTGGCTTCATCATATTTTCTATGGTTATCAAAATTCACGGGTGAAAGAGAATGAGTAATACAGTGGTAACTTTATTTTCTATAATGCGAGTATTATGACACAACATCGCACGTCTGGCAACTAATGCTGCCCCGCGAGATTTTGGCCCGGAGTGAAGGGGTTAAACTTTTCCTTGGGATGTAAACCCATTACAAATGCAAAAGAGGAGAAAGGCTTGGGAGTGTTGATAAAAGACAACCTGTCACCAGATATATCAATAGGATTGTGGGAGAGACATATGGACTACTGCAGAAGATTAAAGTGGTGTTCCATTATATGGATGAAGGGATGATGAAAAAACTCATTGAAACCGTGATATGTCCAAGACTGGAATATGCATCAGTAGGATGGTTCCTACACAGAGTGAAGGATATAAGCAAGATTGAGAGAATACATAAAGCAGCAACCAAACTGGTCCCAGCCTGGCAGATAAACCATACAAGGAGAGACTAAATGTACTGGATCTGCCAACTTTGAAAGATCAAAGAGAAAGAGGTGATATGATTACAGTATTCATTTCACTAAAGGAGATAAATTGAATTGTCAGAAGAGATTTCCTGATTAAACATGGGAGGGTTTTAAGAGGTCATGGAAGTAAATTAAGATAGACCACATGTCTCAAGGATGTGAAAAACAGTTTTCCATATAGATCCATAAATATGTATTTACCTAGTTGTATCTTACAGGAAGGGGAGCTACACTCTTGGTGTCCCATCTCTATATCTCGCCATGTCTAATTTGCTCTTAAGTTCATGTATGGTTTTTGCACACACTATTGTTTCATCTAGTTTGTTCCATACATCCACCACTCTGTGGGCAAAGCTGTTCTTTTTCACGTCTCTTCTATAACTATCCTTTTTGAGCTTCTTCCCATGTCCCCTTGTATTTCTTTTATCCCAAGTCACCTCTTTCTCTCCTTTGTTCCAGAGTCAGCAATTCTAGTTTTGACAATCTCTCTTCATATGACAGTTTTGATAGTGTTGGGGCCATCTTCATAGTTGCTCTCTGGATTCTCTCAATTTTCCTTATATTCTTTTTGGTACTGGGTGACCATAGTGTCGCTGCATACTCCAATTTTGGCCTTATCAGTGTGACTAGTATTTTCTTTACCATTTTTTCATCCAAGTAAGTAAAAACTATATTGATCTTAGCAAGTTGTAGGTTTTCCCGATAATTTTGTTTATCTATTTAACAGGGGCATGTCCTTTGTGATGATTACTCCTAGGTCTTTTTCAGATCCCACTTTCTTTACTTCCTTTGCACCAATTTCATATTGTCCTGATATCCTTTTTTTACTTAGGTGATATAGCCCAAGCTCAAACAATAGATAAGTTAAAATTTAGATATGATAATTGGAAATCAAAGATATAGATTAAATAGGAACTGTACACGAATTTGAGTCTAGGTGGGTTAGAAAATTAGAGAATAGGAGACAGGACCCAATGAGCATTACTATCTTTCCTGTATACTACAATTAGTTGAATTAGGCAATTACAAAAAAGGCCAGGGGATGTGGCATGGGGGAAATGGAGGAAGAGAAGAAGAAATAAAACAAAAGAAGCTTACAAACAAGCTAGGAATGACTATACAAGAATTTGTGGGGAGGAGGAAAGCAATTTTGAAAGAGATGCTGTAGATAGATGCAAAGATGAATGGAAAATGTTTTACAGGTTTATAAATGGTAAATTACGACAGGAAAGTAATCACCAAGTTATTTGTGGGTGGTGAGATCTTTGAAGAAGCGTCAACTTTGGCAGAAGTAATGAATGAATTTTTCCAATCGATCTTCACAAAAGAGAGCACTTTTTTGGAGGAAAGCAAGGGTAGCAAAAATCCAGGTCTAGAAAATATTAATGTGGAAGTGAGGGAAGTGCTCAATCTCCTGGGATTATTGGATGTAACAAAAGCTTCAGAACCTGATGGGATCTCAAACTGGGTACTTAACCACTTTTGTATGATGGTGCCTATGTAGGCATCATGAGGTGCAAATGGGTAAACAAGGATGCTGGCATCGGCATCTTGATTATATATTTCTTTGTATTTGTACAAGAGTTACCCCCAGATTCTGTGAACTGGTTTCATCACATTTTCTGTGTTTATCATTACTCTGAGTAAAAGGGAATGAGTAATACAGCAGTGACTATATTTTACAATGCAAGTAGTGTGATGAATTGTGCATATGGCAGCTGATGCTGCACATGAGAATTTGACTTGTGATGAAGAAGTTAAAGGATGTAGGGAACTACTAGCAAACAAAATTCAGTCTTATTACATGTTCACTGAATGAGGCATTGTGCTGCCTGATTGAAAAAGGACAAATATGGTGCCAATTCATAAATTTGGAAATAAACAACCACTAAATTATAGGTCGGTATCTGTGTCCAGAAACTACTGGAGAGTTGATGGTGATGTGTCAAGAACCAGAACTGATGATAGCAAATACAGTGTTTAGGGAAGAAAGTTAAGCATAAGTACATATGGGAGAGGGTGGTGGATGGAAGGGTGGTAGATAGAGCGTTAATGGACTATGTAGTGGTAAATAGTACAGTAGGAAGAGTTAAGGATGTACATGTTCTAAAGGGAGAGAGTGGGGCAATATCAGATCATTTTCTGGTGGAAGGTAAGTTGAGAGTGGAGGATAGATGGAGAAAGAGGAAAAGGGCAAAAGGTAGGGAGGTGCTTAGAGTGAGTGCTTAAATGAGAAAGAAATGAGAAGGAGTACAAGAAGAAGCTGAGAGAGGAGTGAGAGGAAGTGAAGGATAGAGTAGAACTAGGAGTGGAGGAGGAATGGGGATGGTTCAAGGCGGGAGTCACAAGGTGTGCAAGGATGGTGTGTGGAACAAGGACAACAGGAAGAAATAGAAGGAAGGGTAGTGAGTGGTGGAATGAGGAAATGAAGAAGGTTGTAGAAGAGAAGTGAGCTTTCACAGATTGGATACAAAATAGGACAAGGGAATCTTATGAGAGGTACGAAGAAAAGAGAAGTAAAGCATAAGATAAAGGAGGCAAAGAGGAGAGCGGATGTGAAATGGTGTAAGAGTACAACAGAAAATTTTGAAAGTAATAGAAAAATGTTTTGGAGAGAAAAGAGGAAGAGGAGGCAAATCAAGTAGAGATGAAATGGTAAAAGGTGCAGATGGAGAGATGATAATGGAAGAGAAGGCAGTAAGAGGAAGATGGGCACAGTATTTTAGGAAGTTGCTAAATGTGAAGGAGGATAGGGAAGGAAAGATAGTTGCAGTGGGAAGTGCTAAGAAAATGAAAGTGATGAGTGAGGAAGATGGAGGAGAAATGAGGAAAGATGAAGTGAAGACAGTTAAGATGATGACAGCAGGTAAGGTACTTGGTGTGGATGGATGTTATGCAGAATGTCTGAAAAAAGGCAGTACAGTGATGGTGGACTGGCTGGTGAGGTTATTTAATGTTTGTTTAAGAGAGGGTAGAGTGCCAGAGGACTGGGGGAATGCCTGTATAGTTCCACTTTACAAGGGAAAAGGGGATAAGTGTGAGTGCAGTAGTTTCAGAGGGATCAGTTTGTTAAGTGTAGTTGGGAAGGCTTATGGAGAACAAAAGAGGGAGTAATTCATGAGGAACAGTGTGGGTTTAGGACAGGCAGGGGTTCTGTAGATCAGATTTTTGTGGTAAGACAGATATGTGAGAAAGCTATAGGGAAAGGTAAGGATTTTCTGGGCTTTAATGGATATGGAAAAGACTTATGACAGGGTAGACAGGAAGGTACTGTGGGAGGTATTGCAGATATATGGGATAGGAGGAAAGCTTCTAGGATCTGTCAAGAGATTTTACAAGAGTAGTAGAGTGTGTGTCAGGATTAGAAATGGAGAGAAGGAGTGGTTTGAGGTAAAGGTGGGATTTTGTCAGGGATGCATTATGTCACCCTGGCTGTTTAATTTATACATGGATGGGGTGGTGTGAGAGGTAAATGCAATGGTAGTGGGTCAGGGATTGAAAATGGTTAAAGAAAATGGAGAAAAGTGGGAGATAAGCCAGATGTTGTTTGCAGATGACACTGTGCTTGTAGCAGGACCAGAGGAGGGAAGCTAGTGACAGAGTTTGGGAAGGTGTGTGAAACAAGGAAGTTGAAGATAAATGTGGGTAAAATTAAAGTGATGAGATGTACAAGGGAAGAAAGTGGCAGCAGACTGGAAGTGAACATTAAGGGAGAGAAACTGGAGGTGGACAGTTTTACATACTTGGGTATGAATGTGGCAGGAAAGGGAGTAGTGGAGGTGGAGGTAGAATGTCAATTGAGAGAAGCAAGTAAATGCCTTAGTAGATTAAAAAGTGTAATGAGAAATAGACAATTGGGAATGGATGCTAAGAGGAGATTGTATGAAGGAGTGAATGTGCCGACAGCACTGTACAGGGCAGAAACATGGAACATAAGAGAAGAAGAGAGGAGGAGTTTGAATGTGCTTGAGATGAGGTATCTGAGAATTATGATAGGGGTTACTAGGTTGGATAGAATGAGAAATGAGGAGGTGAGGAGAAGAACGGGGGTGGAAAGGAGTTGGGAGACAGGGTTGATGAAAGAGTATTGGGATGGTTTGAACACATGGAAAGAATGAGTGAAGAAAGACTAGTAAAAGAGGTGTGGAAGGCAGAGGTGGAAGGAGTGAACATGAGGGGTTGACCTAGGATGAGATGGGGTAAAAGGGGCTTTGGGAAAGAAGGGAATGTCTGTTGAGGAAGGACGGGAGAGAACAGAAGATAGGGGTGAATGGAGAATGGTTGTATATGGATGATGCTGTGATGAATGAGTGGGGGATGAGGAGTGAGGGAATATGTGTAAGAAAAAAATTTATGCAACCCAAAGGGAATTCTCCCCGTCTTCTCCTTTTCTGCATGAGGGGATGGAGGGAGGGTCACTGATTTAACGAAGCAGCCTTGCTGTGGATGTGCTGTATCTTGTGACACTGCTTCTGACCCAGGGCAATGGGCGAGATGCAGGGATGACCCCGTCATCCAGGAGGTGCCAAGATAAGAGGGAGGGAAGAGGGTGGAGAGGAGTGAAGTGTGATAGGGATGGAATGGGTGGGAGTAGTTTTTATGCCTTTGTTTTTTGGCTATCTCCCTTATAAAGGTGAAAAAAGCCTTTAGTATATGTATATATCACTGTCCAGCACACAAGTGAAATTATGTGAAAGGTCTGTGAAAGATCGATAGATCTAACATCCACAGCGAGCATAAGCATTCCTGTATTCCTCCAGCCATGGTTAGTGGGTTCCTGGAATAGTATTCCTTAAATGTTTTCTCTCAGTGCGTTCCTGCATTAGCACTCCCAAACTATTAAAGCGTCCCTCAAAAAAAATAGTTAGATCCTCAAAAAAAAAATAAAAACACTGCATTCCTCAAAAACACTCCTGTGCACATCAAAAGAACTATTCTGCAACTCAAAAATGAAACAAAATATAAGGTAATGATATATCAGAGCTTTAAACATTAAAATATATATTTCAGACAATAGACAACAAGTTACAACATTTAAAAAAAAAATCTAAAGAATTAAAATTACTGCTCCTCCTACTCCACTTCCTTCTCCTCCTCCTTGTCCTGCTCCTGCACCTCCTTGTACCCAAGGAGGTGCATGTTGCCCCTCACAAACACCAGCTGTTCAAAGTTAATGTTGCTCAGGCTGGACCTTTTTGCCCACAAAATGTCTCCTGCTGAGCTAAACAGCCTCTCCACAGCACCTGAGCTAGAAAGAGGAGTACTGTATTTTTTAAAGAGGTCCAGCCAGGCATCCCTGTAGTGGGTGGGGAAGAGGTTGTGGCTGAGGGGGATGCTCACCATCGCTCTCTTCCACTGGTCCAGGGTCTTGGTGACCGTCTCTTCCACCTCCTCCCGCCGCCTCACCTCCCGCCTGAACATAAATGACAGAATGTTGCTGTGTAGTGAATGTCATCGTTGTTGTTTCCGTTGAAAATGTGTGAAAATGCTTTGAAAAAAATAATTGTTTTGTAATGCTTGGAATGCAGGAACACTTTAAAATTTTGGGCAATGCATTCCTCTTATGTGCGTTCCTTTGAAAAACTTTGCATTCCTGTGTTCCTAAAAAGGCAGTGCATATGTATGCAAGAATGCAGGAACACACTAAAGAAACACACTTGCCCACTTCTGCAAATATCTTGAAGAGATAAACATTCTGAGAGTCAGTTTGGCTTCAGATCTAGAAGACTGTGTGTGTCCAACCTTTTAACCTCTTCCAAACAACGACACCTACGTAAGTGTCATGAGGCATGAGTGGGTATAAAAGGATGCTGGCATTGGTGTTCTGACTACATTAATTTTGTAGATGTAGCTGTGTGACCCCCAAATTCTGTGAACTGGCTTGATTGCATTTTCTGTGTTTAATATTACTTTGAGTGCAAGAAGAAGAGTAAATCAGCAGTAATTTTATATTTCATAAAGCAAGTATTGTAATGCATCATCAAATCATCTTACATCAGGTATCCGATGTTGCGCGCAAGAATTTGACTCGTATTGAAGAGGTTAAGTTTTCACTCGCGAGTGATGCGATACAAGAGAGAGAGGTGGGTGGGTGGACTGTGTGTACCTTGACCTAGTAAGGGCATTTAACAAAGTACCTCACAGTCAACTTATGTGGAAATTGGAGCACGTTGGAGGACTGAGAGGCAAACTACTAGAATAGATTAAAGATTTTTTTAAGGAAAGATACATGAGGACAGTAGTAAAAGATAAGATGTCAAGATGGAGGGCAGTATCCAGGAGAGTTCTACAAGGTGTTTACACCAATATTGTTTCTTGTTTACATCAATGACATGATGGAAGGAACAACAAGGTATTCCAAGATATCTGCTGATGATGCAAAAAAAATCATGAGGAGTGAAAAATGAGGAGGACAGTAGACTATTGCAAAAATATCTAAACACTATTTTTGCATGGAGCCAACAATGGGAAATGAAATCTAATACCAAAAAAAGCAAAGAACTATAAATGGGCAGTAGTGGCAAAAAAAAACATCCTTAAACTCCTTGGAAAGTGAACCCATTACAAATGGAAAAGAGGAGAAAGATTTGGGGGTGTTGATAAAAGACAACTTGTCACCTGACAGACATAGCAAGAATGTGGGAAAGACATATGAACTACTGAAGAAAATCAAAGTGGTTTTTCACTATCTCAAGAGATGATGAAAAGAACTCATTGAAACCCTGATCCATCCAAGACTGGAATATGCATCAGTAGTATGGTCCCCACACAGAGTGAAGGATATAAGCAAGATCAAAAGAATATAAAGGGTAGCAACCAAACTGTTCCCCAGCCTGGCAGATAAACCATATGAGGAAAGACTAAAAGTACTGGGTCTATCAGCTTTGAAAGATTGAAGAGAAAGAGGTGATGTGATTACAGCATTCAGGTCACTAAAGGGGACATCGCATTGACAGAAAAGATCCCCTCATTAAAGATGCGAGGGCTTGAGGTCGTGGGAGCAAATTAAGGAAGACTACATCTCAAAAGGCTGTGAAGAAATACAGTTTTCCATATAGATGCATAAATACATAGAATAGCTTAGGAAATTATGTATCCCAAGCTCAAACAATACACAAGTTCAAATCTAAATATGATTATTGGAAATCAAGGATACAAATTAAATTAGAATTGTATATGAATTTGAGGGTAGGTAGGGTAAATAATTGAGGAATAGGAGATGGGACCCAACGAGCATTGTTCCTTTTCCTATATACTACAATTAGGTAAATACATATACACACTAAAAAAAAAATCAATCAACAAACAGACAGCACACACCTAGATCAACACTGAAGAGGCCACACTTGTGGCTCCTCTTGATGGGTGAGGACCCTCCATCCACTGGAGTGGGACAGAAAGATGACGACATAGAGGACTCTGGGAAGGCGAGGTTGGCTGAATAAGCCATTGATTCAGCACTGCCATCATACCAGTAAGTTGTACCTATTAAGAGAAAATTGCAAGCTCATTAGCACTTTTCTTTAAGCATCATTATACAAGGTGGCGGTGAGTTGGAGGTAAGTCTTAAAGTAAAGAGGATAGAGGAAGTGTATGAGTTTGAAAAATTCAAAGTCACATGCAGCAGGAAATGGAGTGGAGGTAAACTGTAAAATGAGGGAAGGATATACATGTCTAGGGGGAATGAAAAGTGTCATGAGAACTAGATATCTAGGGATAAATCCAAAGAGAAGACTGTATAAAGGGGTGATTGTACCTACAACACTGTATGGTGCAGAAACTTAGAATTCAAGGGTAGTACAAAGGAGGAATCTAAATGTGTTTGAAATAAAGTGTTTAAGAATTATATTGGGGATTATGGGGATGGATAGAGTGAGAAATGAGGAGGTGAGGTGTACAGCAGGGGTGGAAAGGGAACTGATAGATAGGGTTGATCGAAGAATACTGAGATAGTTTGGACATATGGAAAGAATGAGTGAAGACTTATGAAAAGAGTGTAGAAGGCATAAGTGGATGGAATAAGCTTGATGGGAAGACGAAGAGTGGGATGGGTGGATAGGGTGAAGGGGTCCCTGGGTATAAGGGGATTGTCTTTTGAGCTGAGTCGGGAACAGGGAAGAGATAGGTGTAAGTGGAGATTGATTATGAATGGACAATAAACTGATATGGCCCAAAGGAATTTCTCCTTGTCTTCTCTGTTTTATTCATGAATGGGCCAGGTGGTAGAGTAGCCATGTGATGAAGTGGTAGGGGTAAGCCAGCTTCAGCTGTCAAGTCCTGCTACAGGGGTGCTGTGTTTTGCTACAATGCTTCTCACCTGGGCATTGGGGGAGGTGGGAGCATAGATGGCTCTTCATCCACAAAGAGCTAAACTACAAGGGAAAACAAACGAGTGTTGGATGGATGTGGGATGGATGAAGGGTGGGTACATGCCTTGGCTGGCCATCTTACTTGTAAATGTAAAAAGGCCTTTTGGTTTAAATTGTATCTTTATAGAAGAAGGGTAGCTTAAAACTGATAGAGCAGCTCAAGTCCCTTCTTCCCCTGCAGAATCATTTAGGTCACAAGCAACTTACAATGAATCTACACATGCAGGAATGAAACTGTCATCATTTTACTACCATCTTTCCAATCCCTCCCTCCCTTTCCCATCTTCCTCTATTCCACCATCATTTCTATGACATCCCCCACCCAACTCTCTCTTCCCTAACAACCCAATCCCACCCAATATTCTGAAAGGTGGTCCTATTTTAACCCAACTGTGCTCAAAACACTTCTGGTCACACTTTAACCACTCTTTCATTCTTACATATACCAAGGGCTTTCTTCCCCCTTACAAGGGATGTAGCCAAATCAAAAGGTATAATTCCACTCCCACTCATTTCATCCCCACCCACTACATTCCCATTCACCACCCCTCCCTCCCTCCCTCTTTTCTTGCCTCCTCCTGGATGACGGGTCATCCCAGCATCTCTCCCATTGCCCTGGATCAGAAGCAATGCCGTACGACACAGCACAGCCACTTCATTTAATTGGCAACTCCCCCTCTCTATCTCCTCATACAGAAAAAGAGATGTAGAGAAATCCCTTCGGGCTGTGTCAAAATATTATTCACACATAACTACTCCCTAACCTCCTCACCCTTCCATGCATCACAGCATCAACCATATACAACCATTCTCCACTCACCCCTATCTTCTGTCTTCTCTCTTCCTTCCTCAACAGACATCCCCCCTTTCTTAATGGCCCTTTTACCCAATCCATCTCATCATTGGTTGTCCCCTCATGTTCATTCCATCCACCTCTGCCTTCCACACTTCTTTCACTAGTCTTTCTTCACTCATTCTTTCCATGTGTCCAAACTATCCCAATACTCTTTCACCAACCTTATCTCCCACCTCCTTTTCCACCTCAGCTCTCCTCTGCACCTTATTTCTCACTCTATCCAGCCTAGTAACCCCTGTCATATTTCTCAGACATTTCATCTCATACACATTTAAACTCTTCCTATCTTATGTTCCATGTTTCTGCCCCATATAGTGCTGTCGACACAATCACCCTTTCATATCTCCTCTTAGCATCCATTCCCAAATGTCTATTTCTCATTACACTTTTTAATCCCTTAATGCATTTACTTGCTTCTCTCAATCTACATTCTACCTCCATCTCCACTCCTCCCTTTCCCACCACATTCACACCCAAGTATCTAAAGCTATCCACTTCCTCCAGCCTTTCACCTTTAATACTCACTTCCAATTAATTGCCATCCTCTCCTCTTGTATACCTCATCACCTTACTCTTATCCACATCTACCTTCAATTTCCTCCTTTTGCACACCTTCCCAAATTCTGTCACTAACTTCCTTAATCCATCCTCTGATCCTGCTACAAGAGCAGCGTCATCACCAAACAACAACTGGCCTATCTCCTATTTTTCTCCATTTTCTTTAACCATCTCCAAACCCCTACCCGTTACCTTTGCATTTACCTTTCGCACCACCCCATCCACGTCCACATTGAACAGCCATGGCAACATGAAATGTCCCTGGCAAAGTCCCACCTTTACCTCAAACCACTCACTCTCTCCATTTCTAATTCTAACACAGGCTCTACTACTCTCATAAAAACTCATGACTGCTCTTAATATCTTTTCTCCTGTTCCATATATCTGCAAAACCTCCCATAGTCCCTTCCTGTCCACCCGGTCATAAGCCATTTCCAAACCCATAAAGGCTCAAAAAACATTCTTACCTTTTCCTAAAGCTTTCTCACATATCTGTCTTACCACAAAAATTTGATCCACAACCCCTACCTTTCCTAAGCTTATACTGTTTCTCACCAATCACTCCTGATGTTCCTCTCCTACTCCTCTGAATCAAAACCCTCCCTTAAGCTTCCCAACTAAACTCAACTTTCATTCTTAAATTGAGTATACTCTGTACGAGACTGACAAAAAGGAAAATTAACCCACAACAATCCTCAAACAGAAAAGAACTTACTATTCTTCATCTGGAAGAAAGTTGAAGTTGGAGATACTTGCAGGTCTGGAGAGGAGGAGATACTATTGGCTTCTTCACCAACTGTAAGGTCACCACTAATGCTGATACCACCACTGCCAACATCTCTATTGCTACATTCAAGTTTTTCTCCTTCACAACTGCTTTCAGATGATGAAATGTATCGCTGCCTCTCATGCTCTTTCTCCAGGCCTGTGACAGGCAGAGAGGAGGTTGAAGGTATTGAGGAGGAAGAGGGCAAAGAGGAGGGCAAGGTGGTATCCTCAGCTATGAGCCCATCACTGTCCTGCTCATTACCTCCGGTACATCTATCCTCACTTATACTTTCCTCTAAGTCTTTTGTATCTGCTGAGGCATAGCCCTCTTCATTCAATGCCTGGTCTAAGGATTTCAAATCCATTTCAACCCTGATTTTGTCTTCATCATGATTCAATAGAACTGCATCATCACTTGTCACACTATCCTGAGCTACATCTTTGACATCCGATTTCAAGGAGTTGCATTTGATGTCAACTTTGTCCTTGAAATCTACCCTTTCCTCAACACTTTTAGATCTAATATCTCCATCACTGGGACTTTGATCACTTTCATCTGTCCCTGGAAGATCTTCACTTTGAGGACTGGATTCATCCTTACTGCGTGTTGCTTCACTTATGGTATCAGCAGATGATATGCCTGATGTAGAAGCGCTTCTCAAACCATCTGCTGATGTCTGGGTTTCAAGAAAAGAGCCTTAGAAGCTATTGTATGTGAAACAATAATAAAAAATACAACAGTTTAAAATAAACAGAACCTAAATTAGTATGACACAGGAAACTATATGATACTGAAACCAACCTTGCGATTTAAATTATCTGTTTCTTCAATGGGAAGCGACTTGACTGACAAAGATTCACCATCTGCGGCTGGCATGGGACTGTTGCTCCGGCTACTCCCATCATAGCTGGACAAAAGTTATATTACCAGAAGGGGTTTCCCCTTTGTATGGGTGGTCAAAATAATTATTTCAAGAAATATCCTATCTTATCTATCTATATACCAAAGGCTACTTCCTCCTTGTATGGGAAGTAGCCAAATCAAAGGCACACACCTAACCCCACCCAACCAACCTTGTTTCCCTCTTTTCTTAGCTCCTCATGGATGAAGGGTCATCCCTGTATCATGCTCAATGCCCGAGTCAGAAGCAATGCAGCAAGACACAGCAGGGCTGCTTCATTTACATGGTGACCCCCCCCCCCTCCCTATCCTTTCATGCAGAAAAGAGAGAAGACAGGGAGAAATCCCTTTGGGCTGTGTCAAAATATCATCCAACCACAACCATTCTCCCCACACCCCTATCCTCTGCCTTCTCCCTTCCTTATTCAACGGACATTCCCCTCTTGCCCAAAGCCCCTTTCACCCCATCTATCCATCTCATACTCAGTCATCCCCTTAAGTTCATTCCATTCACCTCTGCTTTCCATACTTCTTTTGCTAACCTCTCTCCACTCATTATTTCCTTATGTCCAAACTATCCCTATAATCTTTCATCATCCCTATCTACCAGCTCTCTTGTGGTACTCGGCCAGGCGACTGAAGCCCCTCCTGAGGAATAGGAGCCACCTGCATAGAGCTGGTGGCCAGGGATGTTTGCTGCAGTTTGGCCCTCAACTCTTGGGGTTGGGGGGTGGTCCCATGACGAAGACGCTGCAGCACCAGGACCACCATTAGACAAGACTGAACAAACAGCAATGGCGGTGGACTCATCACCCTGATCCACCAATCCATCTGTTTTGTGGACACAAGTGCCACTACCAAAATCCTCCTCCCTACCTTAGATAACACCACAGAAATCTAATCTATTCTAATCCATACTGGCAACAAATCAACATTGACAATAGTTAACATATACATCCCCCACCAGTCAACCCCCACAGTTCCAAACACCTTCAGGCCTCAACTTAATCAACTTGCCACAATCCCTAACCTCATCATGGGCGGTGACTTCAATGCCAAGTCATTGGCCCGGTATGTTGACAACCCTGACACAGACAGAGGGCTTGATACACAGACTCAACTTGACTCACTGACCATCATGAACAACACACATAATCATACACACATCCCACACCAAGCCCTCTACACCCCCTATTCTCCTGATATTATCTTCTGCTCTTCCTGCCTAACCACAACAACTTCATGGAGAGTGGTCAGATCCCTTGGATCTGACCACCTTCCAATCATCATCACTACCAAAACAAGATGCATCCCAGTTTGCCACAGACACATATACACTAATTACAATGGAGCAAACTAAGAAACTTTTACTGAAGAGACAGAACAACATTTTGAGACACTTAACAGTACACGAATCACAAACATAAACAATGCTGTGCACACTTTTAATACAATCATACAAAATGCAGACAAGAGATATATCCCTAGCGGCAACAGAAAATCACACAACCCCAATTTCACACCAGAAATCCAAGCCCTCATAAGAGAACAAGATATACTTGAACACAATACTCCCACACCTATCCCTCATAACATAGCAGACCAAATACAAATACTAAATACTGTGATCACCAATAAAATACATGAACATAAAACAAAATTGGCAAGTTTGTCAATACACTTTATCACAAAACAAACACCAGCAAATTGTACAAAACACTCAACAGCATTACACTACCCAACAGTAACACAACACGCTCACACGCAGCAATAACCACAACAGATAATTTACCCTCAAACAGACAACAAGCAAACTCACTCATAAATTATTTTGCACAGACAAGCCATCTCGCTTCTCACCCTGACAACTGATGCACCATTTGACATAAGAAAGATTTTCCCATAGACTCAGACTATACACCCTTCATAGACAGTCAGACAAAACACATAATACATAAAACCGCAAGCACTCATCCACCTGTGGCCCTGACAACATAAGTAACATCCACCTAAAACTCATTGGGCTACAAGGTATACACGCACTCACAAACATTGCAAACTACAGCTATTCACACAATACTATATCCGACATCTGGATTCATAAGAAAGTAATCACCATCCCAAAACCCAATAAAGACCCAACAATCCCAACATCACACCGCCCAATCACACTTTGCACCCCCTCCAAAGTCATTGAATGCCTCATATTTCAACTCATCACACCACATATTCCCCTTGCTAAATCATGACACAGTTTTAGGCCACTACACTCCACACTCTTCTGATAAACCTCATGCAAAGAATTTTAGATGGCATCAATTCAGATAAGCCCCATCATAGAATGCTTCTCATAACATTAAACATTACTAAAGCTTTTGATGTTATCCCCCACCACAATCTAACAAACAAAATATATAGCACAGACATGCACAATAACACCAAAAGATGGCTGGCCAATTATCTGGCTGGCAGGAATGCTTATGTGTCATATAATGGCCAATCATCACACACCAGAAGCATTAAGAATGGAGTACCACAGGGCTCTGTTCTATCCCCCACACTCTTTAATCTATACCTGCATGATATAACCACACCAGACACCTCAGAAATAATCTCTTCCTATGCAGACGACATAACAATCACATGTACACATCGTAACACAGACAAAGCTGCAGAAATAATCCAGCCATACCTTGATACACTCAACACATGGTTCATTACAAACAGACTCAAAATAGCCCCAGCCAAATCTACCCAACACTTCTCACCAACTGGACAAAAGAACACAAATACATTCCTCATCTCTATATTAACAACACTTTAATACCACACACACACACACATCGGTCGGGGTGGCAGCAAAGTTTGGACTCTGGTGATATCTACAAATTTCAAGGATAAAAAAGGAATTGAGTGATGAGGAAAAAGAAAAGGAAAAAACACTTATGGAGGAAGCTAAGGAATAGAACGAAAAAAGGACAGAAAAAGGAAGGAAGGAGGTTTTTTTTGGAGAGTAATAGACTTGAGACTGAGGAAATGGTACATAAGAGAAAAGGAAATGCAGGAGAAAGAAGAAAAGGAAGAAAAGGAAAAAAATTAAAGATATCATATACCAATATAGACGGATTGATATCAGGATTAGATGAATTGAATGACTATCTAGAACAAGAAAAACCAGATATAATGGGGATTGTGGAGACAAAATTAAAGGATATCACCAAATAGTGTAGGACAAGGAGTATATAACTGTTGGTACAGGAATAGAGAAACAAAGCAGGGTGGAGGAATGATGTTATTAACCAAGAAAGGCCTAAATGTGACAAAAATTACAGAGGGAGAGAAAAATGTGGGATTATGATAACAGTGGAAGATAGTGATATGAAAAATAGAAAATATGCAGTGATTTATGTACCACCCAAAACTCACACATGGAATGAAATTGAACACTCTAAAATGCTAGAAGACAAAAGTAATACATACATACATACATATACCAAGGCTTTTTCCCCCTTCCAAGGGAGGTAGCCAAAAAGGGAAAGGCATAAAAACACTCCCACCCATTTCATCCCTAAATACACTCCACACCCCTCCCACCCTTCCTCTCATCTGAGCACCTCCTGGATGACGGGTCATCCCTGCACCCTGCCCACCGCCCTGGGTCAGAAGCAGTGTCGCAAGACACAGTACATCCACAGTAAGGCCGCTTCATTTAATCGGCGACCCCCCCTCTCCGTCCCCCTTTGCATATAAGGCGAGGACGGGGAGAAATCCCTTCGGGCTGCGTCAAAATTTACTCACACATACTACCCCACCCCCCCGCCCATTCCTCCTCATGCAGTCACAACATCATCCATATACAACCATTCTCCACTCACCTCTGTCTTCCGTCCTCTCCCTTCCTTCCTCAACAGACATTCCCCTCTTCCCCAAAGACCCCTTCACCCCATCCATCCACCTCATCCTAGGACGTCCCCTCATGTTCACTCCCTCCACATCTGCCTTCCATACCTCTTTTACTAGTCTTTCTTCACTCATTCTTTCCATGTGTCCAAACCATCCTAATATTCTTTCATCAACCCTATCTCCCAAATCCTTTTTCACCCCTGTTCTCCTCCTCACCTCCTCATTTCTCACTCTATCTAGCCTAGTAACCCCCACCATACTTCTCAGACACCTCATCTCAAACACATTCAAACTCCTTCTCTCTTCTTCTCTTATGTTCCACGTTTCTGCCCCATACAGTGCTGTTGGCACAATCACTCCTTCATACAGTCTCCTCTTCGCATCCATTCCCAAATGTCTATTCCTCATTACACTCTTTAAACCACCAAGGCATTTACTCGCTTCTCTCAATCTACATTCTACCTCCACCTTCACTCCACCTTTTCCTGCTACACTTGCACCCAAGTATCTAAAACTATCCACTTCCTCCAGTCGCTCTCCCTTAATGTTCACTTCCAGTCTACTGCCACTTTCACCCCTTGTACACCTCATCACCTTACTTTTACCCACATTTATCTTTAGCTTTCTTCTATCACATACTCTCCCAAACTCTGCCATCAGCTTCCTCAATCCCTCCTCTGACCCTGCCACAAGCGCAGTGTCGTCCGCAAACAACAGCTGGCTCACCTCCCACTTTTCTCCATTTTCTTTAACCATCTCCAATCCCTGACTCACTACCCTAGCATTCACCTCTCGCACCACCCCATCCATGTATAAGTTGAACAGCCAGGGCGACATAACGCATCCTTGACGAAGTCCCACCTTTACTTCAAACCACTCACTCTCTCCATTTCTAATCCTAACACATGCTCTACTACTCTCATAAAAACTCTTGACAGCTCCCAAAAGCTTTCCTCCTATCCCATAAATCTGCATAACCTCCCACAGTGCCTTTCTGTCTACCCTATCATAAGCCTTTTCCAGATCCATAAAAGCCCAAAAAACATCCTTCCCCTTTCCTATAGCTTTCTCACATATCTGTCTTACCACAAAGATCTGATCTACACAACCTCTACCCGTCCTAAATCCACACTGTTCCTCACCAATTACTCCTTCTGTTCCTCTCCTAATCCTCTCAATTAAGATTCTCCCATAAGCCTTCCCTACTACACTCAACAGGCTAATCCCTCTGAAATTACTACATTCACACTTGTCCCCTTTTCCCTTGTAAAGAGGAACTATACAGGCACTACTCCAGTCCTCCGGTACTCTACCCTCTCTCCAGCAAACATTAAATAACCTCACCAACCAGTCCACCATCACTGAACCTCCCCTTTTCAGACATTCTGCATGACATCCATCCAGACCAGGTGCCTTACCTGCTTTCATCATCTTTACAACTGCCTTCACCTCATCCTTCCTTATTTCTCCTCCATTCTCCTCACTCATCACTTTCATTTTCTTCGCATTTCCCACTGCAGCTATCTTTCCTTCCCTATCCTCCTTCACATTCAGCAACTCCCTAAAATATTCTGCCCATCTTCCCCTCACTGCCATCTCTTCCATTATCAACTCTCCATCTGTACCTTTTACCTTTTCTTCCCTACTTGATTCGCCTCCTCTTCCTCTCTTAATTTCTTTCCAAAACATCTTTTTATTACTTTCAAAATTTTCTGTCATACTCCTACCCCATTTCACATCTGCTCTCCTCTTTGCCTCCTTTACCTTTTGCTTTACTTCTCTTTTCTTTTCTTTGTACGTCTCATATGACTCCCCTGTCCTCTTTTGTAACCAATCTGTGAATGCTCGCTTCTTCTCTTCTACAACCTTCTTTGTTTCCTCATCCCACCATTCACTACCCTTTCTTCTATTTCCCCCTGTCCTTCTTGTTCCACACACCATCCTTGCACACTTTAAGACTCCCTCCTTGAACCATCCCCATTCCTCCTCCACACCCATCTCTGCTCTATCCTTTACTCCCTCCCACTCCTCCTTCAGCTTCTTTTCGTACTCCTTCTCCTTTTCCTTTTCATTCAAGGAGTTCACTCTAAGAACCTCCCTACCTTTTGTCCCTTTCCTCCTTCTCCATCTATCCTCCACTCTCAGCTTACCTTCCACCAAAAAATGATCTGATATTCCCCCACCCTCTCCCCTTAGCACATGTACATCCTTAACTCTTCCTATCATAATCCTATTTACCACTACATAATCCATTAGTGCTCTATCTACCACCCTTCCCTCCACCACCCTCTCCCATGTGTACTTATGCTTGACTTTCTTCCGAAACACTGTGTTTGCTATCATCAACTCTCTTTCTAGACACATTTCCACCATCAACTCTCCACTACGATTCTTTCCTGGAACTCCACACTTCCCAACCACTCCATCGATTGGACCATTTCCCACCCTAGCATTAAGGTCTCCCAGTACTATTACATTGACATTTCTTCCTAAACCCTCTATGCACTCATTTAAATCTATCCAAAAGGCCTCCCTTTCTTCCATGCTCTTCTCACTGCCCGGCCCATATGCACTTACAAAGACCCACATCTCCTTTCCCAGTTTCACCTTCATCCACATTATCCTTGAGGAAACCTCCTTCCACTCCACTACCCCTTTACCTATCTCCTCACTTACTAGAATAGCCACCCCTTCCCTCCCTCACCCTCTCTTCACTCCTGATAACCTCCCACTTACACTCCCAAACTTACACTCACCCTTCCCTTTCAACTTAGTTTCACTCAAAGCCAACACATCCAACTTTCTTCTCACAAACATACTACCTATCTCTTCCCTTTTACTCTCATCTGTACCACATCCACGCACATTAAAAGACCCAAACCTTAGGGTGCTGGCCCGAGGCCCTCCAGCACCCCTTATGCCTTTCCTTTGCTTTTTAGGAATCTGCCCCTTGGGGCTACAGGGAGAAGGATGCCTAGTCCCTCTCCCCGTCCCTTTCTTCTCGCCTCTTACGATCCAAGTGGGAAACTTGGTGGCAGTATTCTTTTCCCCCACCACAGGGAATTCCCCCAATCAGAAAGAGAATACTCAGAGAAATGGTACAGGACAGCAACAAGGGGTTGGGGGACAGCATAACGGAGGGACAGTCGTAGTATAAAAGTGTCATCATTTCTCTATGAACAGAATTTCTTCTATCATAGACAAAATGATGTGTGGCTCTGGTCCGTAGGGGCGCCCCATATAGACCCTAAAGTATCGACTGCATGCTACTTTGCCACAATAACAAGCAGCCAATACCCCAGACGGGGTAATACACTAAATGAAATACTAAAGAAGGAAATCTGGTAATTATGGGTGATTTTAACTCAAAAGAAATATGTTGGGAAGAGATGACTGTGAAAGGGGAAGAAGATCACTGGGGAAACACATTACTGGAAATGACCATTGATTACACATTGACGCAATGGGTCAAGGAAAACACCACATATAGAAATAACAATGAACCCTCAAGATTGGATTTGATATTCACTTCAGAACCCGAAATTATTGATAAAATCGAATACAAGATGCCAATAGGAAAAAGTGATCACATTCTAATGGAACTAGAATCAAATGAAGAATTGGATATAGAAATAAACAAAAAACACAGAAAAGGTAGACTAATGTACAACAAAACAGATTTTGGGAAACTTAAAAAATTCTTTCAAGAAGCAAATTGGAATATTTTTAATAATGATGAAACAAAGGTGGAAGAGAAATGGACAATTTGGAAGGAAATTTATAATGAGGGTGTGAATAAGTATGTACCTAGACAAAAACAGGAAAGGGTATATATAAAATCCTGGTATAATAAAAAGTGCAGTGAGGTAAAATACACAAGAGATAAAGCCTGGAAAAGATGGAAGGAAAAAAAAATGAGAATTGGAAAATATATACCAAACTAAGATATCAATATGTAAAATTACGTAGAGAAGAAAAAAGGATATATGAAAAGGACATAATAGATAAATGTAAAGATCAGCCTAAACTCTTTTATATATATGTAAACGACAAACTAAAAAAATAAACAGGAAATACACAAATTACGTCATAGTAATAGAGAATACACAGAAGATATAGAAATGGCAGATATTATGAACAAACATTTCAAATCTGTATTCACCAAAGAAGAAAAGAATCTACAAAACTGGGATAAAAAAATTGAAATAAGATTTCCTCCACTAAAGAAAATAAACATTACTCAGAATGAAATAAGGAACCAAATACTAAAGCTTGACGTTAACAAGTCACATGGACCAGACGGAGTTAGAAACTGGATACTGAAGGAATGTATATATTAACTAACAGAAAAAATATTCAAAATAATACAATGCTCTCTCAAAGAGGGAAAACTACCAGGAGACTGGAAAAATGCCAATATAGTGCCGATATATAAAGGGGGAAATAAGGAAGACCCAACAAATTATAGACCGGTGTCCCTAACAAGTACAATAGTCAAAATTTGTGAGAGAATCATCATAGATGGACAAAATATCTGGAGGAGAATGATATACTGAACACAAGGCAATTTGGATTCAGACAAGGAAGATCATGTACCACCAATTTAATTTGTATCTATTCAAGATTGATAGATATATTGCAGGAAAGAGATGGCTGGGCAGACTGTGCATTCCTAGACATACAAAAGGCATTTGATAAGGTACCACACAGAAAATTACTATATAAACTGGAAACAATAGGAGGCATACATGGAAAACTATTGAATTGGATGGAGGACTTCCTACATGAAAGAAAAATTAGAGTGGTGTTCAGAGCCAAATATTCAAAATGGAAAGAAATGAGTAGTGGCATCCCACAGGGATCAGTACTAGCTCCGATAATGTTTGCTATATACTTGTATGTAAATGATATGGATGAGGGCATTGATGGTTACAAGAAATACTTTCCACATGATGCAAAATTATTAAAGAGAATAAACTCTGAAATAGACTGTAACTCATTGCAGGAGGATCTGAATAAAGTCTCAGAGTGGAGCAAGAGATGGGAAGTAGAATTCAACATCAAGAAGTGCAGTATAATCGAATTTGGAAAAGGCAAGAAGAGAATAACAGGACAGTATAAAATTGATGGAAAAGAAGTAAAGAAAGTGAATTCTGAAAGGGACCTAGGGGTGATCATCACCAAAGACATGTCGCCAGATAAACATATAAATAAAATAGTCGGAGAAACATACAATTTGTTGAGATCAATAAAGGTGGCCTTTAAATACCTGGATAAGGAAATGATCAAGAAAATATTACAAACACTGATAAGGCCAAAACTGGAATATGCAGCGCTGATATGGTCATCCAGTACAAAAGAAATATAAGAAAATTAGAAAGGATACAAAGAGCAACGACAAAGATGGTCCCAACATTTGCAAACCTAACATATGAACAAAGACTGGCTGAACTGGAATTACCAACCCTGGAACAAAGAAGAGAACGAGGGGATCTAATAACCATCTACAGAATTATGATGAAAAGAAAAGAATGCTTTGATAGAGAGGACCTATTAAAACGGGACAGAGGAAAAACAAGAGGACATGCAATGAAACTCAAGAAGGATAACTATAGAAGAGACTTGAAAAAGAATAGCTTCCCACATAGAGTGATAGATGTATGGAACAAATTGGATCAAGAAATAGTGTGTGCAAACACAATACAACAATTTAAGAACAAACTTCATCTTGCAAGATACAAAAATGGGTCACCACAAGCATAGCTCCGCATCCCATATAATACAACTAGGTAAATACAATAACAAGGAAGTACCTGTGTTGTATTAATAGGGAAGGGGAAAGCTCATGGTGTAGTGGGAAGGTGAAGAAAAAGGAGAAGGGGAGGGATTACTGAGGAAAATGGAAGGAAATGAGGAAGGGGAAGATTGGGTCCAGGAAGCCAGATAACATGTCAACAAAAGACAGCCAGACGACAATGGTGAAGTCAAAGAGATTAGTAAAAATGTAAAAATTAGAAATATAGACAAGAGCAGCACAATGGAAGGTGAAGATAACTATTTCCTAGTAAATCTAGAGGAGAAACTAAAAGAAATGAATGACAATTGGGAAGTTAGGTTTAACCAATTAAAGTTGATTACTCAGAGTTGATAAACTGGAAGAACTAAAGAAGGAGAATCAAAACCTAACTAAAGAAATAGAAGAATTAAAAAGACAGTTAAGAGAAGTAAAGGATGAGGATGAGGAATTAAAGAGGAGTAATAAAGAGAATAAAGTCCATAGCAAAAGAGGTAAGTGGTTGGAAAAAAGTACAAGAGAACAATAAAATGGAATTTAGAGGTATAATGGAACAGCAGATGAAAGAACAAACTAAGGACACAGTTATTAAAGTGATGAGGGAGAAGGAGAATATAGTAAGAGACTTAGCGGATAAAAAGAAATGTATAATTATATTAGGGATGGAAGAGAAGTATAATCTAAATAGGACTACAAGAATAAAGGAAGAAAAGGAAAAAGTAAATAAAATATTAGAAGTAGTTCAAGAAGATGAACCAGAAGCAGGGAAAGAAACAGAAGAAATATAAGACTAGGGAAATACAATACAGATAAGACCAGACCAATTAAGGTTAAATTCAGGTCACAAACAACAGCAGAGAATATCTTAGCAAAAACAGGAAAACTAGCAGACAGTGATCAATATAAACAGGTATGGATAAAAAGAGAAATGAATAAAGAGGAAAGAGAGGAGAAAACAAAAAAACTAGATGAAGAAAAAAAACAAGAAAAGAACAGTCAGAAAAAGAGAAATTCTATTGGAGAGTAGTGGATATGAAAGTGAGGAAATGGTTCATAGAAGAGAAAAACAGAAGGGAAATAGAAAACACAATGGAAGTAGCAGAAAATTAAAAGTGTCTTACACAAATATGGATGGATTAATAACAGGCTTGAACGACCTGAATGATTACCTGAAGGAAAAAGAACTGGACATAATGGGAACTGTAGAGACAAAATTGAAAGGTCCACTACCACCCAACAGTGTAGGACATGGTGCATATAATTATTGGATTAGAAACAGAGAGGTAAAACAAGGGGGTGGAGTTATGTTCCTGACTAAGAAGGATATAAATGTGAGGAATGTCACATATGGAAAGAATAGAGTTGATTATGATGGAAGTGGAGGACATGGATGGGAAGAGCAGGAAGTTTGTAGTAAATTATGTGCCTCCTAAAATGGCTTCATGGGAAGAGAAAGAACACAAAAATATGTTAGAAGACACAAGGATAAAACTAAATAAGATAATGGAAGATGAAGAACAGTTATAATGGGTGACTTAAATTGTTAAGAAATCTGCTGGGAAGAGATAACAGTGAAGGGTGTAGACAACCTACAGGGAAATGTACTACTTGATATGATTATAGAACATACAATGACACAATGAATACAATAGAATACTAGGTATAGAAATGAGGAAGAACCATCGAGACTGGACCTAATAATCACATCAGAACCTGAAATAGTGGAAAAAATTGAATACAAGACACCAATAAGTAAAAGTGACCACATATTGGTTGAACTGGAACTGAAGGAGGAAAAATACATGAAAAAAATGAACAATATAGAAAGGGAAGATTAACCCCTTCCATACGGTGCCGCACACGTAGGCGTCATGGACTTAGATCTCAGTGGCAGCAGCCAATGCCAGCCGTACGACGTGTCGTAATAATACTCGCATCATAAAATATAGTCACCGCTTATATCGATCGTTCTCTCTTCACCCGTGAATTTTGATAACCATAGAAAATGCGATTACAAAAGAATTAGAAAGAATGTCATTATGGAGGGGCGACTACAATAAATATAATCAAGACGCCGATATGGCAGCCTCGCGAATACACTCGCTCCCCATGACGCCTACATGTGCGGCACCGTATGGAAGGGGTTAATCGTATGAAAAAACAAATTTTGATAAAATAAGAAAATTCTTTCAAAAAGCTAACTGGGAAAGAATACACAAGGAGGAAGCAACAGTGGAAGAGAAATGGAATATTTTGAAAAAATATATATATATATAAAGGAGTAGAAAAGTATGTTCCAAAACAAAAGCAAGAAAAAGAATATGTAAAGTGCTGGTACAACAAAAGATGTAGGGAGTTAAAAGACAAAAGGGATAAAGCTTGGATGAAATGAAAAAAAAAACCCTGAAAAATGGACAATATATACTAGTTATAGAAATGAATATGTACAAGTGCACAGAGAAGAAAAGAGAAAATACGAAAAAGATGTCATAGAAAAATGTAAAGATCAACCAAAACTATTTTACAGATTTGTAAATAACAAACTGAAAAACAAACAAGAATTAGAGAAACTATGACAAGGAGTTGAGTACACATAGGAAATGGAAATGGCAGAAATTAAGAACAAGCATTTTAAATTAGTGTTTACAAGGGAGAACATACAATCTAGAGATATTGAATGGGAGGAGAAAGTCCTCCTATGAAAGAGATAGTATCAAGGAATGAAATAATGAAACACTCGAGTAATCTCGATGTCAGAAAATCGCATGGACCAGATGAAATGGCAAACTGGATTTTGAGAGAATGCAGGAATGAACTAACAGACAAAATACATAGTCTAATAAACAGTTCATTGAAAGAAGGAAAAGTTCCAGAAGATTGGAAAAGAGCAAATATAGTACCAATATATAAAGGGGGAAAACAAGGAAGACCCTACTAACTATAGACCGGTCTCTCTTACAAGTACAATAGCAAAAATTTGTGAAAGAATTATCAAAAGTAGATGGGTAAGGCATTTGGAAAAAAACAATGTACTAAATCCAAGGCAATTTGGATTTAGACAAGGATGATCATGCGTCACAAACTTAATGTGTTTCTATTCAAGGCTAATAGATGTAATACAAGAAAGAGATGGATGGGCTGATTGTGCATTCTAGACCTGAAAAAAGCTTTTGATAAGGTGCCACATAAGAAGTTGCTTAAGAAATTAGAAACTGCAGGAGGAATACAGGACAAACTGCTGAAGTGGATGGAAGGCTTCTTGCATGAAAGAAAAATGAGAGTGGTGATAAGAGACAAACACTCTTATTGGGATGAAGTGATTAATGGAGTTCCACAAGGAACAGTTCTGGCCCCAATAATGTTTGCTATACATATTAATGATATGGATAAAGAAATTGAAAGTTTCTTTGCAGATGATGCAAAATTGTTGAAAAAAGTGAACACTGAAGAAGATTGTGAGTTGCTACACAACGATCTTAATAAAGTATGGGAATGGAGTAGGAAGTGGAAGATGGAGTTCAATATTAAGAAGTGTAGTATAATAGAATTTGGAAAAAGCAAAAAAAGAATAGTGGGATTATATAAATTGGGAGAAGAAATAAAAAAAAAAGTAGAAAATGAGAATGACCCGGGAGTCGGTATTATGAATAATATGACCTGAGAAACATATAAACAAAATTTTTGGAGAAACTTATAATTTAACCCCTTCCATACGGTGCCGCACACGTAGGCGTCATGGACTTAGATCTCGGTGGCAGCAGCCAATGCCAGCCGTACGACGTGTCGTAATAATACTCGCATCATAAAATATAGTCACCGCTTATATCGATCGTTCTCTCTTCACCCGTGAATTTTGATAACCATAGAAAATGCGATTACAAAAGAATTAGAAAGAATGTCATTATGGAGGGGCGACTACAATAAATATAATCAAGACGCCGATATGGCAGCCTCGCAAATACACTCGCTCCCCATGACGCCTACGTGTGCGGCACCGTATGGAAGGGGTTAATAAGAACAATCAAAATGGCATTTACATACCTGGACGAAGAAATGGTGAAGAAAATACTAGTCACTTTGATAAGACCAAGATTGGAGTATGCATCGACGATGTGGTCACCAAGTACAAAAAAATGTTTAACAAAACTTGAAAGAATACAAAGAGCAATTACAAAATTGGCACCAACACCCTCAGCACTATCATATGAAGAAAGACTAGCAAAAACTTTAGCTCCAGACATTAGAGCAAAGAAGAGAGAGAGAAGACTTGATAACTATTTATAGAATCATGAAAGGCATAGAAACTATTGATAGAGAGGATCTAATAAAATGGGATAGTAGAAATAAAAGAGGACACAGAAAGAAAATAAAAAAAGACAGTTATAGAAAAGACCTGAAAAAGAACAGCTTTCCCCACAGAGTAATAGACATTTGGAACAAGTTAGATGAGAAAGTAGTGTTTGCAAAAACAATACATGAATTTAAAAACAGTCTAGATAAAATGAGATATGAAGACGGGACACCACGAGCATAGCTCCCCTTCCCATAGAATACAACTAGGTAAATACCCACACATGGAAAATTCTTGGTGTAACAAACAATACATCCATGTCATTCAAACAACACATCACAGACATAAAAAATAAATGCACATCTAGACTTAACACACTTAAATTAATCATTGGAACAACATTTGGACAAAACAAAGAAACTAATACTACAATATACAACCAATGCATATGCTCAGTGATGAATTATGCGAGTCCAGCATGGACACCTAATCTCAGTGAGACACACCTCAACACCATTCAGACCATACAAAACAAAGCCCTAAAAACAATTACAGGCTACACAAATACAACACCTACAGACATCAACACTATGAAACAAAAGTCCTCAAAGTCAAAGATCACCTTGACATGAGAGGCACACAAATACTTGCTGCAGCCTCCACAAACACAGCACACCTGCTACACTACATAGCAGAACACCCACACACACCAAGAAACATAAAAAAACCACCCAAATACCTATATCACACACTATATCTCTTCTCTTCCTCCAAAACCACCAAATACCAGCCTCCGGAAACATATTCATAATCATATCACTCACTGCTACATTAACACACTAAAAGACAACACATTGCTGCATGCTAGACCCCCTGATATCCATCCCTCTGAATCTTATCTCCCATGAAAGGACAGAGCCCACCTGGCCAGACTGCAGTGCGGCCACCACCCAGCCCTTCTAAGCTACCAGAAGAGACTGGATAACCACGTTGTGGACAACTGCCCACGACGTAACACTTCACTCCATACTATTCAACACGTAATGGAAGACTGCATTATACACAATCGTGCATGCAAACAACACAACATACACTCTATAAAGGATTTGTGGGAAAACCCTGTTCCGGCTGTGGCATTCCTTGGGGAGACAGAAATGCTTGGACAGACAGTCTAGGGAACAACAACAACAACAACCAAGCCTCTTTCCACCCCCACTCTCCTCACTCTATCCAACCTTGTGATCCCTACCATACTTCTGACACTTCATCTCACATTTAAACTTCTCTTTTCTGCCTCTCTTAAACTCCCAAGTCTCCACCCCCATAGTGTTGTTGGCACAATCACCCCCTCATATAATCTTCTCTTTGCATCCATTCCCAGATGTCTATTTCTGATGACACTTTTTAATCTCTCAAGTCATTTAATTGCTTCTCTCAATCTACAGCTTACTTCCACCTCCATTCCTCCAGTTCCTGCCACATGCGACTCCAAATATTTAAAACTGTCCACTTCCTACAACGTCTCTCCTTTAAGATTTACTTCCAACTTGTTGCCATCCTCTCCCCTTGTACATCTCATTACCTTACTTTTACCTACATTTACTTTCATTTTTCTCCTATCATATACCTTCCCAACCTCCATCACTAACTGCCTTAATCCTTCATTTTGCCCTAGCACAAATGCAGTGTTGTAGGCCCATTACCTGCCCTTCACCTTCACTTTTACCTCCTGTAACACCTCATCCATATACACATTGAACAGCCATGGTGAAATGACACATCCCTGATTCAGCCCTACCTTTACCTTAAAGCACTCTCCATTCCCAACCCTGACACATGCTCTACTACTCTCATAAAAATTCTTGACTGCTCTAAACAGCTTTTCCCCAATACCATATACATGCAATACATCCCACAGTGCCTTCCTGTTTACCTTATCATAAGCCTTTTCCAAATCCATAAAGACCCAAAACACATCCTTACCTTTTGCCAAAGCCTTCTCCCAAATCTGCCTTACCACAAAAATTTTATGCATCCTCTATTTTTCCTAAATCTACACTGCTCCTCAATTACTCCCTCTGTTTCTCTACTAATCCTCTAAAGAAATAACCTACCTTCCCACAAAAGTTTAGCTTTCTTTCCATTTATCTAGGAACCCACACTAAATCTCAAAAAAATTCCTGTCATGTAAACATCTGTTTAAGAACAAGTGGGCATCAGCTTCAGAATAACTGAATATCAGCTTACAACAATAAATACCAATTTATAAACTGAAAATCAGCTCAGAAACAGCTAAACATCAATCAATGAATATGTGAACACCAGTTTAATAATATAAACTGAAAAGTTTCCTACTGGCATGGTTTCCCTTCATAAACCTTTGTAATCAAATTTATACTTACTTGTGTAAGGATATTAAGTCATGGTTTTTGCGTAACTTGTCATTTGGGATCCAGGTGAGGTACAGTGTTGACCCAATAGCTCTGTCTTCTTGGCATTTGACTACAAGATAACCTGGATGATGAAGAGTTGACCCTTCACTCCTGTGGTTGGAGGGTGGATGCACACAGACATTGTTCTTACCTAGTGGCAACCAGACAAAAACACAATTAGTACTAAGTTTACTGAGCATAACCATCATCCTATGATGAAATATCATCACCATGCCTGCTAAAATATTCCAGACAATTCTGCGCAGCACAAAAATGCTATCCTCACAGGCAGGTGCCATGTCTTTTAGGTACAAAATGATTTCTTCTAGAATGTTCTCACATAGTAATTTCATCAAATTTTGAAAATTACATGTGTTGACACCCAAGATATATAGGTCTGGAGAGAGTATATTCAGGACAAAACTAGGAGTACAAGGAAGGAGGTTCTTTAAGCTGAATAAAACTGCCAGGTATTGCCCAAAAATAAAATCCCTTAACCCTTCCCTTCTGAAGTCCTACCCTTAGCTCAAGCAGACAATCAGTCATCCCATGTCTCTTGCAGGAGACCCACAGACCCTAGGTATCTGACAACAGCCACCAGTTTGGCCCCCAAAACTGAATAGAACCATCTGCCATAAGTTTGAGCAAAACCTTAAGAATATATTGCCTTAGTATGGGGGCAACACCTTAACCCCTTCAGCATGAGGCCCTCCCATCACTTGAATAAAATAACCTGCACTGTACATAATAAAATCAGCAAAGCACATTATAGCAAAGGGGCTAGCTTAGATAGTTTTAACATTTTTCCTGTTAAGTACCCCCAGAGTTATAAGAACATTTACTTGAACCCCTATTATAGAATGGTAATACATTAATCTCTTCAATACAAGTCAAATTCTTGTGCACAGCACAGCTGCCTGATGTACTATGATTTGATGATGCATCACAACACTCGCATTATAAAATACAAAGTTAAACTGTAATACTCATTCTCTTTCACCCTGAATGTTAATACATATATACATATACCAAAGGCTTTTTCCCCATTACAAGGGAGGTAGCCAAAAAGGAAAAGGCATAAAAACCATTCCCACCCATCCCATCCCATCCCTAAATACACTCCACCCCCCCCTCTTATCTGAGCACCTCCTGGATGACAGGTCATCCCTGCACCTTGTCCACTGCCCTGGGTCAGAGGCAGTGTCGCAAGACACAGCACATCCACAGCAAGACCGTTTCATTAAATCAGCGACCCCTCCCCTCTCTGTCCCCCCATGCAGAAAAGGAGAAGACGGGGTGAAATCCCTTTGGGCTGCGTCAAATTTTTCTCACGCATACTACCTCACCCCCCATCCATTCCACTTCATGCATCACAGCATCATCCATATACAACCATTCTCCATTCAACCCTATCTTCTGTCCTCTCCTGTCCTTCCTCAACAGACATTCCCTTCTTCCCCAAAGCCCCCTTCACCCCATCCATCCATCTCATCCTAGGATACCCCCTCATGTTCACTCCCTCCACATCTGCCTTCCATACCTCTTTTACTAGTCTTTCTTCACTCATTCTTTCCATGTGTCCAAACCATCCTAATACTCTTTCATCAACCCTATCTCCCAACTCCCTTACCACCCCTGTTCTCCTTACCTCCTCATTTCTCACTCTATCCAGCCTAGTAACCCCCATCATACTTCTCAGACACCTCATCTCAAATACATAATTGTTTGCACATAATTAACTCATTGTAAAATTGCTCCATGTATATATTCCAAGTTTTATATCTTTAATCAACTTTTCCAATGTATTATTGTCAGTGTACCACTGTAATAGAAATAAACCTTTTATTATTATTATTATTATTATTATTATTACATTCAAACTCCTTCTCTCTTCATCTCTTATGTTCCATGTTTCTTCCCCATACAGTGCTGTTGGCACAATCACTCCTTCATACAGTCTCCTCTTAGCATCCATTCCAAAATGCCTATTACACTTTTTAATCCACCAAGGCATTCACTCGCTTCTCTCAATCTACATTCTACCTCCACCTCCATTCCACCCTTTCCTGCCATATTTGAACCCAAGTATCTAAAAATATACACTTCCTCCAGTCAGTCTCCCTTAATGCTCACTTCCAGTCTGCTGCCACTTTCACCCCTTGTACATCTCATCACTTTACTTTTACCTACACTTCTCTTCAATTTTCTTCTTTCACACATTCTCCCAAACTCCGTCACCAACTTCCTCAATCCCTCCTCTGATCCTGCTACAAGCACAGTGTCATCCGCAAACAACAGCTGGCTCACCTCCCACTTTTCTCTATTTTCCTTAACTATCTCCAATCCCTGACCCACCACCCTTGCATTTACCTCTTGCACCACCCTATCCATGTATAATTTGAACAGCCAGGGTGTTAATAACCACAGAAAATGCAATCAAACCTGTTCACACAATATTGGGGTTACTCAGCTACAACTACAAAATAAATATAATCAAGATGCCTCGTATACACACTTGGGCCTCATGACACTGATGTCGGTGTCATCATATGGAAGGGTTAAGACTAATTCAATGTATACTGGTACTGCAATGGGTATTGTAAAAGTATTCAAATTATAATGACCTTATCAAGCAGACCCATCAACATTACATGAAACTGGAGTTACTTTACTGCCATTACTGAAATTCAGCCATCTAAGTACCCCTGGAAAAATACTGCAAACCCCAGATTGAGAACACCTGTTTTAAGCCTTTCAGCATGAGATCCTGCCCTAAGCTGAATCAAATGATATGGGATCAACCAAAACTTGTCACCCAATTAGCCGTCAACCACACTGCCAAGATACCTCCTCACCTTCCCAGGAATACTGCCACTTCACCCTAAGATCACCCCTTTTATGCAACATATCTAGCTATTCTATCATTTATCTACCAAGGGATTCTTCCCACTTATAAGGGAGGTACCCTATCAAGGTCTGCACCCACTCCCATCCACCACCCTTGCTTCACTCTAATTAGCACCTTATGGATGTATGGTCATCCCTGTTTCCTGCCCACCACCAACCTCTGAAGCAATGCAGCAAGATAGTGCAGGTAGTTCTTAACCACTTCCATACGGTGACGCCTATGTAGGCGGCATGAGGAGCAAGTGGGTACTCGATGATGCAGACATCGCTATCTTGATTATATTTATTGTAGTCGTACCTACGTAACCTTCATTCTCTCTAAACTGGCTTCATCATATTTTCTATGGTTATCAAAATACACGGGTGAAAGAGAACGAACAATTGAGCACTGACTTTATTTTTATAATGCGATTATTATGACGCAACATCGCAAGTCGGGCAGCTAATGCTGCCAGACGTGCGATGTGCCCCGGAGTGAAGAGGTTAATTTACAAGAGCAACTTTTATGTGAATTTGGTTTAACATGACTGATCAAATAATACATCTTATCTTATTATGTCTAGTATAATAAAAAAAATTGTACAAAAGCACACAAAAAAAGGGTTATGTGGTGAATATCTTGGTACCCTTTTGCCCTTCCACACCCCCAAATTTGATTTATGTGATTCTATATTTCCACGCTACCTCTTGGTCCCTGTATACATTGCATGAATTAAGAACTACCTGAATATCCACAGAAGGGTAGCTTTGCTTCACCTACACAGCAACCCCTCTGTGTCCCCTAATGCAGAAGATAGAAAAAAAGGGGAAGAGATACATCAAAATATCATCCATACACACTCATTCTCCACTCACCCCTATCTCCTGCCTTCTCCCTTCCCTGCTCAACAGACATTCCCTTCTTACTCAAGGGTCCTTTCACCCCATATATCCATCTCATCATCAGTTGCCCCTTAACCCCTAGAATATGAGGATGCCTACACAGGCATCATAAGGTGCAAGTGGGTATACAAGGATCACAGCATTGGCATCTTGATTATATTTATTTTGTAGCAGAAGCTGAATGACCCCTGTATCCTGTGAACAGGTTTGACCACATTTTCTGTAGTTATAAACATTCTGGGTGAAAGAGAACAAGTATAACAGCTGTAATTTAATATTTCATAATGCATGTACTTAGATGCATCATAATACATCAGGCAGCCTGATGTGTGGGCGAATATTTGACTTGTATTGAATATGTTAAATTTCACTCCCTTCACCTATGCTTTCCACACTATTTTTGCTAATCTTTCTTCAATCATTCTTTCCATGTGCCCATACCATCCCAATAATCTTTCATCAGCCCTATCTGCCAGCTCCCTTTCTAACCCTGCTCTCCTCCTCACCTCATTTCTTTCTCTATATATCCTTGTAATCCCTATCATACTTCACAGACACATCATTTCATATTTAAATTTCTCCTGTCTGCCCCTCTTAAGTTCCAAGTCTCCACCCCATACAGTGTTGTTAGCACAATCACCCTTCCATATAATCTTCTCTTTGTATCAATTCCCAGATGCCTATTTATCATGACATTTTTCAATCACCCAAGATATTTACCTCCTTCCCTCAATCTACAATTTACATGCACCCCACTCTTCCAGTTCCTCCCACATGCAACCCCAAATACTTAAAACCATCCACTTCCTCTAGTCTCTCTCCTTCAAGACTTACTTCCAACTTCCTGCCAACCTTTCCCCTTGAACATCTCATTACCTTGCATTTACTCACATTTACCTTTAACTTTTTTCCTATCGTACAAGGTCTGTCAGAAAAAACAGACTTTTTTTTCAAAAAACCTGATGGATTTAAATCAAGTGTGCTTACATGAGCTGACCTTGAACTTTCGTGCACATGCATGAATTTTTTCCTGACTGTTGATAGTGTCAGTTGCTGGCAAGCAGTATTTGCATGAGGTAATGTGTAGTGCTCTTGGCAATTTTTGATTGCAAAGAAAATAACTGGGATTTGGTTTCCGGGTCATACCCGTACACCCAGGACTCGTCACCAGTGATTATGGTACTCATGAAGTTGGGGTCACTTTTTGTGGAGTCCAACATGTCCTGTGAGACTTCAACACGAAGTTGCTTTTGCTCCACTGTCAGCAGATTTGGCATGAATTTTGCTGCCACTCTCTTCATGGTCAAACCTTCACCTTCATTATCACCATAATCACTGGAGACAAGTCCTGGGTGTACGGGTACGACCCAGAAACCAAATCCCAGTCTTCATTTTCCTTGCAATGAAAAACCTCCGAGAGCACTACACATTACCTCATGCAAATGCTGCTTGCTAGCAACTGACACTATCGACAGGCAGAAATAAATTTATGCATGTGCACAAAGGTTCAAGGTCGGCTCATGCAAGTGCGCTCGATTCAAATCCATCCGGTTTAAAAAAAAAAAAAAAAAAGTTGAATACTTTTCTAAAATACCTCGTATACCTTCCCAAGCTCCATCATCAACTGCCTTCATCCCTCCTATGACCTTGACACAACAAATAGTTCATCTTTCACTTCCCTCCACTATCTCTAACCATCTTCAATCCCCTTCCCATTACCCTTGTATTTTCCTCCCATACCATCTCTTCCATGTACACACTGAACAGCTGTGGTGACAAAGCACAGCCTCAATGCAGCCCCACCTTAACCTCTTCAATATGAGTCAAATACTTAGGTGCACATAAAGTTACCTGATGTATAATGATGCATCACAATATGGATGTTATAAACTGTAAAGTTACAGCTGTCATACCCATTTTCTTTCACCCAGAATGTTTATAAACACAGAAAATGCAATCAAGCCTATTCATAGAATAAAGGGCTCACTCAGCTACAATTACAATAATCTTTTAAAAAATTATCTCAAATAGGCAATGTCCCTACAAAGGGTCATGGCGTAAGACTAGCTTTTTATGGAGCATTGCCAGCAATATTTTAAAAAAATTCTGGTACATGAGCAAATTTTAGGTAAACATTTAAAAAGAATCTCTATGATGGTGGCAACAGTCATATAAAGTTATACAGCTGTATCTAATTTCTATCTTTTTTTATACAGAATAAAATAGATAAAATATTGGCAAACTCTGGCAACCCCATTGCATAAAAAAGCATTCTGTATATTGAACTAGTGTCAACATTTCTATAGCTATTTCATTTTTTGCTACAGAATTGTGTTTATGGGAATATTTGGCAATTCTTCCCACCAGCATAACCCAGAAAGACAGTGGACAGGGCACCAGTACTCTTGAAAAGGTCAAAGGAAGGTGACATCACTCCTAGCGTTCTCACCGTATGCAACAATTTTGATTCCTCACCCTGTATTGTTGCTGTGATCATGGAAAAATTAACAAGAAACAAGAGAGTGAAGCAGCAGAATATAGAGAGGGCCTGTGAGTGCCTGAAATAGAAACAAGAAGGAAAAAGAAAGAGGAGAAAAGCAGCACAGCTGCACCCAGCACTCCACAAGCATTTACTAGCCATGCCCACCTTACACCTCCTCCACCCACACCACACCACTCACCCTCACCTCACACCTCATCAGCAAAGAGGAAATTGGAGATTTGCTATACATCACAACCATCAAACAAATGGTTGCAAAAATTTAAATCCCCTGTCCTGTAAAGTTTATGTTTTTGTTCTTTCTGTTGTAATACCTTCATTTGTTTTTTATGGATTTTTGTCATTTTTGTTTCATTTGAAAGAAAACATCATGCTCTTTATTTTCTACAGTAAAAAATATTTTTTTTTTTTTTATGAAACCTGAATTTTGCAGTTTTTTTTTAATTTTTCAGTGAAACAAATTGATAAAAATTCAGAGTTATTAGTATGAAAAAATGTATTCAATAAGATTTGTTCCCCAGATTCTAAGCTTTCATTTCATACTAAGCTGAATGATGTGGAAGGATTTTCCATTAAGTAGTTAGAGCTTCAATAGAGCTCACTTTATCTTCATTATTCACTATGCCTTATATATATATGGGAGGAACACAATACCCTGAGGAATTACACACTAATGTAAGGGGTGTTTATACCTAAGTTCATTAAACACATATTTGGAGAAAAAAAAATCACCTACTCTACAAAGTGATGCAATATTCCCTTAACATTTATATCTGATGTTTTTCTTATTCACATAAAAATTTGTATAAGAAAGTGTTATGAGAAATTATTGCAAGAAATGCCTGTAGATTGAGTGATACTGATTTATTATATGCTAGTGTGCATACACACATGCACATGCATTAGCTACTTAACATCAGATTCTGGGAGTAACGAACCACCTATTGTCTGATCTAACCCATGGTCAGTTTGTCTTGACCTCAGAAATCAACCATCAAGCTACCTGCATCCTAAACCAGGGAGTCAGCCACACAATGTTACCATACAATAGCTGCTACCATAATTTCATAACTTCTTAGATTTAGAGATTTATATGGAATTAAGATAAATACTGAGTGTCCATACTCAGTTCCATAATGTAAATAGAAGTAAATAAATGGAGAGATGTTAGAAAAACAAGTTTTGAAATATTGTTGGCAACTGCCATTATTTGAATTCTAAGTGTAAAATATATTGTTGGCCACCACCACTGTAACATAAAATGTATGTTACTGGGTGAAGTGACGCAGGAAGAGATTGACACTCAGTTTAAGCTATGTGGTTTATTCTGCGTAGAGAGAACTACACACGTGCATGTTGGCCGACCCAAGTCAGAAAGGATACTATGACCTGACCTAACCTCAGACAATTTAAATAACCTTGGAGTGTACTGAAAGGTAGCATCTCTCTGGTTGGGTCAGGGTTGCTGGGCGTGGCCCAGAATTGTGCGTTTAGTAACATACAAAGGTCTTTCTCACAAGCATAATATGGCCATAGCCCAAACATAAATGTTCTGAAGCTGAAGGCTAATTGTCCTTACACAATCTCACCAGAGGCTGCTCACCCACATCCCGTGACTATACACCTATGCCTCAATATGTTCTTGTGGGGGACTCTGTTCACCACACCACCATTTTCTTTGTCACCGCTGATGGAAAGCACCAGTCACAGCAGTGACAAAAAGACCAGAAGACACAATTAATTTATCCCACTGCACACCAAAAACTCTGATTTCTGACAACGTAACTGAGTTCACCAATGAGATTCTTTCAAATATTTGTAAATACTTTCAAATCACAAAATGTAAATACTATTGCTTACCACCCTTGTTCAAATGGCTTAGTTGAATGCCAGAACCGAAAGATTCTCAATGTTCTTTGACACCTTGCTTCTTATCTTCACCCTTCTTGGGATGAACATGTTCTCATGATTCAAGCTTGCATTAACATTGACATAAACTGGTCAATATTGGAATCACCTCATTTTGTCCTTTTTGCCTCAGACAAAAAACTCCCATTTGACCTTCTTGTTTCAGAACTACCTCCTATTTACAATTTCAATGATTATGTTAAGGTCAAAGTAGCAAATTTCAATAGTCTTTTCAAACGACTCCATAATACTCTTAATCTGGCTAAAGACGATATGGCCTATCTGCTTAACAAATCTGCCAGAGATTATATTTTTGAACTTGGAGACATTGCTTACACCTTCAACCAAACCCCCACCTCAAAGCTTTCCCATAAATTCACTGGACCTTTTTCTATCATTAGACAGGAGTCAAATAATAAAGTCAAAGCACTCAGGTTGCACTATTTTACAGAGACAGTGTTGCACATAGATCATATCATCAAAAGAGTTCCTCATGGCCTTGACATAGAGAACGTTCCATCTCCAGTTAGTACTACCCCTATTATAGAGGACCCTCATCAACCCTCTCAACTTCTCCCCCCTACTCCTCTCCCCTGTTACAACCTTCACAGTTGATCCACCCCTTCATGAGATTGCATCTTTCCTAGGTGAATGGGAAAAATATCTACTTCCACACATTCTTAAAATTAAGTCAATTTTATCTTAAACAGTAGTACTCCCCAGTGGTGAGGAGAAAGAATAATGCCTCCAAGTCTTCCCACTCGAGTCGTAAGAGGTGACAAAAACGGGATGGGGATTAGGACTAGGCATCCTTCTACCTGTATCCCCAAAGGGACATTCCTAAAAAAAGGCAAAGGCATAAGAGGGTCTAGGAGTTTTCCAACCAGTACCCTAAGGTTTGAGTCTTTTAATGTGCATGGATGTGGTACATATGAGAGTAAAAGGGAAGAGATGGGCAGTATGTTTGTGAAAAGAAAGATGGATGTGTTGGCATTGAGCAAAACTAAGTTGAAAGGGAGGAATGAGTGTGAGTTTGGGAGTGTAGTTGAGAGGTTCTCAGGAGTGAAGAGAGGATGAGGGAGAGAAGGGTTGGCTATACTAGTAAGTGAAGAGATAGGTAACATGTACTGGAGTGGAAGGTTTCTTCAAGGTTAATGTGGATGAAGGTGAAACTGGGAAGGGAGATGTGGGTTTTTGTAAGTGCATATGGGCCTGATAGTGAGAAGAGTGTAGAAAAAAGGGAGGCCTTTTTGGTGGATTTAAATGAGTGCATAGAGGGATTGGGGAAAAATGTCAATGTAGTGGTATTGGGAGACCTTAATACTAGTGTAGCAAACGAACCAATAGACAGAGTGGTTGGGAAGTATGGAGTTCCAAGAAAAAATCAGAGTAGAGTTGATGTTGGAGATGTGTCTAGAGAGTTGATGAGAACAAATACAGTGTTTAGGAAGAAAGTCAAGCATAAGTATTAAGTACACATGGGAGACATGGGAGAGGGTGGTGGATGGAAGGGTGGTAGATAAGAGTATTAATGGACTATATAGTGGTAACCAAGAGTATAGTAGGAAGAATTAAGGATGGACATGTTCTACGGGGAGAGAGTGGGGGAATATCAGATCATTTTTTGGAAGGTAAGTTGAGAGTGGAGGATAGATGGAGAAAGAGGAAAGGAAAAGGACAAAAGGTAGGGAGGTACTTAGAGTGAATTGCTTAAATGAGAAAGAAAAGGAGAAGGAGTACAAGATGAAGCTGAGAGAAGAGTGGGAGGGAGTGAAGGATAGAGTAGAACTAGGAGTGGGGGAGGAATGGGGATGGTTCAAGGAGGGAGTCATAAGGTGTGCAAAGATGGTGTGTGGAACAAGGAGGATGGTAGGAAATAAAAGGAAGGGTAGTGAGTGGTGGGATGAAGAAGCAAAGAAGGTTGTAGAAGAGAAGAAATGAGCTTTCACAGATTGGTTACAAAATAGGACAAGGGAATCTTATGAGAGGTACAAAGAAAAGATAAGTAAAGCATAAGATAAAGGAGGCAAACAGGAAAGCAGATGTGAAATGGGGTAAGTAAGAAAGAAAATTTTGAAAGTAATAAAAAATGTTTTGGAAATATATTAAGAGAGGAAGAGGTGAATCAAGTAGAGTATAAAAGGTAAAACGTGCAGATGGAGAGATGATAATGGAAGAGAAGGCAGTAAGAGGAAGATGGGCAGTGTTTTAGGGAGTTGCTAAATGTGAAGGAGGATAGGGAGGGAAAGGTAGTTGCAGTGGGAAGTGCTAAGAAAATGACTTTGATGAGTGAAGAAAATAGAGGAGAAATACAGGAAGATGAAGTGAAGGCAGTTTACAAAGGATTACAAAGGCGGAGCATGAGACCTTTTGATCCATATCTAGGTCGGATGCAAAAAAAAAAAAAAAAAAATCATAATAATAATAATAATATGATGAGTGGAGGTAAGGCATCTGGGTTGGATAGATGTCATGCAGAATGTCTAAAAAAAGGAGGTACAGTGATGGTAGACTGGCTGGTGAGGTTATTTAATGTTTGCTGAAGAGAGGGTAGAGTGCTGGAGGACTGGAGGAATGCTTGTTTAGTTCCAAATTTACAAGGGAAAAGGGGACAAGTGCGAGTGTAGTAGTTTCAGAGGGATCAGCTTGTTAAGTGTAGTTGGGAAGGCTTATGGGAGGGTCTTCACTGAAAGGATTAGGAGAGGAACAGAGGGAGTAATTGGTGAGGAACATTGTGGGTTTAGGACAGGTAGAGGTTGCGCAGATCAGATTTTTGTGGTGAGATAGATTTGTGAAAAAGCTATAGGAAAAGGTAAGGATGTTTTTGGGCTTTTATGGATTTGGAACAGGCTTATGACAGGGTAGACAGGAAGGCACTGTGGGAGGTATTGCAGATATATGGGATAGGAGGAAAGCTGTTAGGAGCAATTAAGAGTTTTTATGAGAGTAGTAGAGCATGTGTTAGGATTAGAAATGGAGAGAGTGAGTGGTTTGAGGTAATGGTGGGACTTTGTCAGGGATGTGTTATGATTGATTGATTTATGAGTTTTTGGCCGACGGCCAGGCACTGGGACCAAAATGATCATTCAGCGCCGGGATGTGTTATGTTGCCCTGGCTGTTCAATTTATACATGGATAAGGTGGTAAGAGAGGTAAATACAAGGGTAGTTGGTCAAGGATCGGAGATGGTTAAAGAAAATGGAGAAAAATGGAAGATAAGCCAGTTGCTCTTTGCAGATGACACTGTGCTTGTAGTAGGATCATTAGTGAGAGTTTGGGAAGGTGTGCAAAACAAGGAAGTTGAAGAAAAATGTGGGGGAAAGTAAGGTAATGAGATGTACAAAGGGAGAAAGTGACAGCAGACTGGAGGCCTTATCAGTGTGACTAATATTATTTTAATCATTTCTTCATCCAAATAGGTAAATACCCTTTTATTGATAATTTTTTTTATTTGTTTATCAGAGGACAAGTCATTTGAGATAATTACTCCCAGATCTTTTTCAGATCCTACTTTCTTTACCTCCTTAGTTCCAATTTTATATTCTCCTGATATTCTATTTTTAATTCTTCCAAACTCCATTATGCTACACTTCTTAATGTTGAAGTCCACTTCCCATTTCTAATCCTGCTTCCAAACCTTATTCAGGTCTTCCTGTAGTGATTCACAATCTGTTTTGGTTTTTACTTTCCTCAACAATTTAGCATCATCTGCAAAGAAGCTCATGTAACATTCCACATCATCATCCATGTCATTCACATAAATAGCAAACATTACTGGAGCCAATACAGATCCTTGCAGAACTAATCACCTCCTTCTAACCTGAATATTTTTCTCAGAGTAATACTCTCATCTTTCTACCATTCAGGAAGTCCTCCATCCAGTTTAGCAGGTTGCCTTGTATACCCCCTATGTTTTCCAATTTTTTAAATAATTTTCTACCTTGTCAAGAGCTCTTTGTAAGTTCAAGAAAGCACAATCAGCCCATCCATCCCTTTCTTGTATTATATCTATTAGTCTTGAGTAAAAACAGATTAAATTTGTGGTATATGATCTTCCCCGTCTGAACCAAAATTGTCTTGGGTTTACTATATTATTTTCTTTCAGGTGTTTTACCCATCTATTCTTGATCATTTCCTCACAAATTTTGGCTATAGTGTTTGTTAGTGAGCCCGGTCTATAATTAGTTGGTTCTTCCTTGTTTCCTCCTTTATATACTGGTACAATGTTGGCATTTTTCCAGTCTTTTGGTATTTTTCATTCTTTGAGTGAGCAACTTATTATATCCATTAGTTCTTCTTTGCATTCTTTTAGAATCCAATTTGCAATTCCGTCTGGGCCATGCAATTTCCTAACATCAAGGTTTGTTAAGTGCTCCATTATTTCTTTTTGTGTTATTATTATTTCGCTCATGGGGGGAGATCGCACTTCGCTTCCATCATCCCAATACTGTACCTTTTCTCTAGTGAAAACCGACTTGAAGTGATTATTCATGACTTCGGCCATTTCTAGATCTGTGTATTCTGTATTTCCTTGCCATAGTCTCACCATTTCCGGTATATTTTTAAGTTTACCATTCACATACCTATAGAATAGTTTGAGTTGCTCTTTGCATTTTTCTATAATGTCTTTTTCATACTTCCTTTTTCTTCTCTTCACACTTTTACATACTCATTTCTATAGTTTATATATATTTGCCATTTTCCAGGCTTTTTATCTTTTCTCCATCTTTTCCAAGCTTTGTCTCTTCTATCTTTTGCCTCACTGCATCTTCTGTTGAACCAGCATTTAATGTACACTCTCTCTTGTTTCTGTCTTGGTATGTACCTATTCACTCCTTCATTATAGTTATCCATCAAGATCTCCCATTTCTCTTCCACTTTTGTCTCTTCCATGTAGAATTTTTCCCAATTTGCATTTTGAAAGAATTTCTTTAATTTTCCAAAGTCCGTTTTGTTGTACATCAATCTTCCTTTCCTATACTTTTCATTTCTCTCCATATATATTTCTTCCTTTAGTTCAGCCTCTATTAGTATGTGGTCACTCTTTCCAAGTGGTGTCTTGTATTCAATTTTATCCACAATATCAGGTTCTGTTGTAAATATTATATCTCAACGGATAGTTGTGCCAGGAATGTTGGGGAGAAGGGATAGCAGGTGGTGCATCAGGATGTTAAACAGGAAGGGACTTAAAACCCCACCCTGTAGAGTACCAAGTTTGAATTCCCTGGAAGTACTGCACATTCCCTGGAATAGTACACACGAAGTCCTGTTTGAGAGACAGCCACAGATCCACCTCATGAGGTTGCCTTTGATGCCAAATTCTATGAGCTGGTTGAGAACAATCTCCCAGTTGGCCACATCAAAAGCACTCTTGAGATCAAGAAATGCTACCACATTGGTAGGGGAGAGGCAGGCATATAGGTTCATTAGACAGTGGTGTGTGCTCTTCTGTGATAAGAAACCATACAGTTGCAGTGATAGCTTATCCTGTATTCAAAACATAAGGCGAGTGAGAAATATATGTTTGAGGATTTTACAGAAACAGGAGGTGAGTGAAATAGGCCTGAACCTGTCTGTGGCGGGTTTGGGGATGGGCACAATGGTACTAGATGTCCAGGCATGAAGTACATATCCCTTGTTAAACCACAGGTTGTAGAACTGCAACAAGGGATTGCAAGGGACTTTAAGGAGCAAGCAGAGTACTTGATAGGTGATACCATCAACCCTTGGAGCTGTTGTTTTGCTTGTGACAAGAGCATGATGCAGTTCATCCTCAGTGATGGGTACATCATCATCTTCATCTATCCATAATAATGCAACCATTAGACGCAGGGCGCACATATTCTTGTGGGTGGAGAGTGCCTCTTGAATGGGGGTGGGAAGATTGTTTGCCTGTGCTTGTTTAGACCAAGTAATAAGCAAGTCCTGTGCATATTTGGCTGGGCTGCGGAGGAGAGCACTCAATGGTTTCTTCTTGATGACTGTTTATCAGGTGTCACACAGAGTCAACACTGGTCTGATGGTTGATGCTGTCAATATATTTCTTCCACAACTTGGTATGGCCACGCTGCTGCAGGACAATGAGGTCATCTCTGGTACTGGAGGAGATTAGCAGGTGTTGGCTGCCTTTGAAAGACGAGGCCATCTCTCTCAGCCTTCTTTTCCACTTGTAGGATGCATACATCCAGTGTCCAGGTGTGGACTTTGTGGCACCTTCTGATGTGTGGCCTTGTGATGTAACGGGTGTTAAAAAAACATGAGTTGAAGCAACGAGGGATGAGTACAGGTTCTCAGGTGACTGGAGATCAAATGTTGGTTGAAGAGTGGAGATATAAGAGACATAGTCAGGGCAGTAATTCGGAGGAATGGAGATACAGAGGTGGGTCTGAAGAGGGGAAGGCCCACTTGGTAGGGAGTACAGGAGTCCAAGTGCAATGTGGTCAGAAAAGAGAAACTGTACAGGAAACCCACTTATCATGTGTGCCTCCTCTGGAGTGTGTTGCAACCCCAGTGGGCCAGTGAGTGAGGCAGTGGGGGCAGATGTACTCAAGGATAATCCACTACAGTTTGGGGAGGGGAAGACATCTCCTAGGGCAAGATGCCAAGCACTGAAGTCCCCCATATAGATCACACTGTGAGATGTGGGTGGGGGGAGGGCAGAGAGATTGTGTTTTTCTGGAGCAGAGTAAACATTGCAGTCTTAGCTTCCCATTGCCTATGGATATCTCATAGAGTTAAAATGTTATGTCATCATGAATAGAGCAGCACAGGAGTTGATGGGGGATAAAAGAGTGAATGTAACTTAGAAGGCCATTCCTGACATGACAGACAAATGAGATGTAGCCTGAGAATGGGGAGTGTTTCTGCTCCAGGATCGTGGCAGCCAGCAAAAGCTTCTTGGATAAATATAACTTGTGGTTGGTGGTGGCCTACATAGATTTTGTGGGAATTAATTTTCAGATAATTGTTGATGCCACAAGCATTCCAAGTGATGATGTGAAATTTCATCTATCAAAGTCTGCTTTTGGTTTACAAGTGGCTGGCAGAGACAATGACATGGAGGTGGTGCCACTCTGAGGCATGTGTCTTTGTAACTTGATAGGACTTGTTTATTGAACCTTTTGAACCAGCTGGTGAAGGCCTCCAGTTTCTCAGAGAAAGCAGCAAGAATCGTGATGTCTTGGTGGGATTCGACAAGCATGGCTAGGATGCACTCTGAAGGCTTGTTGTGCAGCGAGGCTATCAAAGTGATTTTCAATTGTGTCAAAGTGCATTGTACTGTAATTGCTGTGCAATGTGCCATTAGGTTGGCAATAGCCTCACAGAGGGCAACTACTTGCGGTGAGTCAGGCAGGTTTGAGGGTGTCAGCAGTGGGACAGCTTTTGGGTGCAACTGAGGGGGTGGTGGTGGTGGAGTGTATGCAGTCTGGGAAGTGGCCACCTGATCATGCTTCGTACATTTGTGCCACGCATTCACCTCGGCTTCATGACAGCAGAGGCATTTCCACATGGATGAATTTGGAGTGGAAGTGGGAAGCTGGTTGGCTATAGAAGCTTCATTAGTGTTGGTGAGCTGAAAGGGAGTGTGATGTGGGCAAGTACGGAAGGGGTGAGTACCTACACACCAGCCACACTTGTCAATGGAAGCAGAACAATACCAAGATATATGTCCCACACCTGAGCATTTGAAGCACCAAGGATGTTGATCTTTTATCCTTTATAACTCAAACAATGGTAGACAAGGCAGGAAGCTGAAGTGATGTTCTGTAGGCAGTGGTTGGGGGTGGTTCTAGATGATAACAAGGCAGTTGAATGGTGTCCCATGTTGGTAGAAGCAGTGCACGCTGTATATGCCCACAAAGTTTTTTTAATTGGGACTGGTCAATGCCAGCAGGGTAGCAGGTGACAAGATACATGGGGAATTTATGCAATATATCAATCAAATCCTGAACATCAAGCTTCAAGGATAAGAAATTACCCTTCATGGCACTCTTAATGATCTCGGTACATCTATGTGAAATATACACATACTGAGAGATGATAGCAGACCTTTTCACCTCAGCTAACTCCAGATTGAGCCTGAATGACTAGGTAACTTCAGCAAGTCACCAAAGTTTCATATACATAGTCAGATTCTCACAGAAGATGAGTTTAACATAAGCAGGTCTGGGGGTGAAAGCAGGGAAGGTGTTGGCAACTAGGGGAGGTAAACTGTGGGGAAGAGGGTGAGGGTGAAGGTGAGAGAAGGGAGTTATTGGAAGCCGTGGGCTGGGAGTTCTTGTCATGTATATATAACTTAAAAGTTGGAGAATAGGATTCGCTCGTGTTCAAAGTCCGATCCACAAATTGTTTGGTGGTGGTGTAGGTGGGGGTGGTGGCAGTGGAGGTGGCTGCAATGGGGGCTGTGGTGGCAGTGGTGGGCTGGGTAGCAGGGAGCAGTAGCTGCCATGGTGTGGTACCAACATGTTGCTTGTGCATTGGCAACAAAGGCCAATGTTGCTCAGTGACATTTTCGTCGTCACTGAGAGGGAGGTTGGCATCAACATCAGTGAGGGTGGCCAGTCCAGAATAAGCCATGTTGCCTCAACAATATGGGAGAATGTAGGCAACTGGTGCTAGTGGGGGTGCAGTGACATAGGTATGATGTTAAGACACATCATTCTTCTTGTACTGCACATGCAAACATAGGCACAGTACTGGGCATGGGGGTTTTGGCCAAGGACAGGATTATCTTAGGGCAAATATTGACTAAGTCCTATATCCTTCAAACCTACTTATACCACAAGACTGATGTCTGGTGCTTACTGTTGTGCTCAGCTAAGTCTGGAAGACAGTAGCTTGCTAGATCTTCTATAATTTCTTTGAAATAGTAGGAGGACAATTGCAGGTGTGTTTACATTCAGTCAGCAATAGCCAATCCTATTTACCTAATTGTAGTATACAGGAAAGGACCAACACTCATTGGGTCCTGTCTCCTATTCTCTAATTTTCTAACATACCTACAAGCACGGTTCCAACTCAATCTATATCTTTGATTTCCAATTACCATATATTTCCGTGTATAAGATGAGGTACAAAATTAGAGCAAATTTTTATGAATTTATCTCATATCAGTAGTATAAGATGACTGCTAAATTACAAAAGCATCAGTGTATCAAACCTACCGTACAAAAAAAATTGTTTTGATTACGTTTATCAGCTATTTTTTCCGCTTTTTCTCTTTTCTTTCTCATTACTTAAGTGTATCCTTATACCAGATAAATTACTTACTGTATCCTTATAAATTCAAAATAAATGAAATAACAAAGCAAATCATGCATCATGATTTTCTGAGAACACACGTCAACTAACAAAAATTATTTGTCTACGTTCCTGGTTCAACTACTGTAATATATTTTTTTATTGATAAATAAACGTTTTATGTACTGTAATCCAAAATGGTTATTTTCAGTCTTAAAAATTAATGAAAAGTTAGCGAAAGAAAAAGGTTTATATGAACACAACCAGTGCTCAATGTTTACATTTTTCGGCTGTGTTAAATGTGTTTACATAGAGTAGTTAAAAGTACCGTAATTTCATTAATATAGAATTATTCCTCGAATTTATTAACAATTGCCATTCACAATAAAGATATGCCAATAACATATAAGGTAAATATGGTTTAATTACCTTTATTACCAGTTCTTATCATAATGTGAATCATTTCCTGTGTATTGGTGGTTATCGGCAGGCTAGCCTACCAAGTCATCTCACGTAAAATTCAAGGTCTGATTTTTATAATGGTAGTATAAGACGACCCCCAATTTTAAGGGGTGAATTTTTGGATTTTAGGGTTGTCTTATATGTGGAAATATACGGTACCATATTTAGATTTGAACTCATGTATTGTTTGAGCTTGGGATATATCACCTAAACTATTCCACAAATTTATACACCTATATGGAAAACTATTTCTTCACATCCTTTAACATGTGGTCTTTCTTAATTTACTTCCATGACTCCTTAAAGCCCTCCCATCTTTAATCAGATCTCTTCTATCAATGCAATCTATCCCCTTTAGTGACCTGAACACTGCAATCATGTCATCTCTTTCTCGTGGAGCAGTGGTCTTGGAGGGGAACTGCCTCATGTGATTCAAGTCATCAGCTCCATATCTTCGATCTTTCAAAGTTGGCAGACTCAGTACATTTAGTCCATGGGACTGGAGGTGGATAACAACAACATAGATGAGCTTGTGGAAGAGCATAGACAGGAGCTGACCACTGAAGAGATTATGGAATTGCATTCTACTTCACAGCAAGAAGTTGTGGAAATTTCATCAGAGGAGGAGGTAACAGCCTCAGCAGAGCAACAACTTTCCAGTGCAATAAGGTAGATGTTTAAAACATGGGAAACTGTTTCGTCATACACTGAGAAGTATCACCCTAATAAGGCAGTGGTAAGGTGTGCTATAATTTTATTTAATAATGCTGTCACATTTTTGCCAAATTTTGAAGCATAGACATAAACAAATGTCTCTAGACAGCTTTCTAGTGAAAAAGGATCCTAAAGAAAGTGCCAGTTGTTCCAATATTTCTAAAAGATTTAAAGCTAGTGAGTCAGTCAATACTATCACTGCAGTAAGTCAAGAGGAATCTCCTTTGGTGGAAGATTCTCCTATACTGTATCTATTTCTATTTTATTCTATTAAATATTTTTCCCAAGGTTCTTTTACTATGTACACATTAAAATCTTTTTGTGTTAATAATTTAAAAAACTATTTCAGATATTATTACAAATTATTTTTGGGAAGTTTTTCTTAAGCGTGGGATGCATTATTGTATCTTATATTGATTCCTACGAAATAAAATTGTTTTGCTTAATGAGTGTTTTGCATTATGAGTAAGATTCAGGAACAAATTATGCATGTTAAGTGAGGCTCTACTGTATTGACCTTGACTTTACCAAAGCATCTGACAGTGTCCCCCACCAGAGACTACTAAATAAAGTCAAAGCCCATGATATAGGAGCAAAAGTGTTTGAATGGATTAGAGCATGGATTAGTGACAGAAAACTGAGGGTCTAAAATACAATTGTGGGAATGTTACTTGTGGAGTTCCCCAAGACTCGGTTCTGGGTTCCTTATTGTTCATTATGTACACAAATGACTTGGACAATGGGAATAATAGTAATGTTAGTACATTTGTGGATAACACTAAAATAGGATGCCATATAAGGTCATATTAGAAGGCAGGATATTACAGGAATATCTTAATAAGTTGTTTGCATGGTATGTAAAATGGCAAATGAACTTCAATATCTCAAAGTGCAGTGCATTAAATGTAGGTTTACACAACCCAGAAAACAGGTATAACTTAAGCAACACCATTTTAGAGAAAACAGAATGTAAAAAAAGACTTGAATGTTAGTGATTCCTGAGCTTAAATCCAGGAAACAGTGCATTACTGCTAAGAATAAAGCTAACAGGGCATAAGGCTTTATTTCTAGGACAGCTACAAACAAAAGTGCAGATGTAGTCATTAAAATCTATCTGACAATAGTTAAACCCATCCTTGACTATGCCATACAGTTATGGTCTCCATCCTATAGAACGGATATTCACTAGAATAAGTATAGAGGAAAATGACCAATACAATACAAGGGCTTAGAGATTTACATTCTGAAGATAGGCTTACATTCTCTGGAAAGACATAGAGGATATCAGTGTCTGTGTTTTGTGCTACTTTTTCACATTCACTGTTGCTTTTACAAGAGTACTACATAACGTGATGGCTTCCAAGCAGCCTGCAACAACTACTATTGGTGAGATAAATACCAAAAGACAGAAGAGTGTAAAGAAACCTGGTGAAACAGTTTCTACATTAATGGCAAAGAAGCTGATGAGGCAGAGGGAATCAATAATGGAGGAAATGGAGAGACTCTTAATGCTACCGATTGATGACCTGTCTTGCTGCAGCAATTCTCTTTCTACCTCCCTCATGATAACAAAAGCCCACTCAATTTATAATGATCTATATAGGAAGGGATATGAAGTTAAGGCTGGGTCAACTTTCAGTGCCAGTAAGGGTTGGTTTGACTGTTTTAAAGCCCAAGCAGCCCCACATAACATCAAGATGACTGGTGAGGCAGCAAGTTCTGACAAGCCTGCCACTACAGCATTCATACCAAAACTGAAAAAACACACTGAAGAGTGTGGCTACAGTGCCAAACAGCTGATAAACTACAACAAAAGAGGCCTGTATTGGAAGAAAATGTCATCCAGAACCTTTATTGCTAAGGAAGAGGAAACAATGCCAGGATTTAAAGCATCCAAAGACAGATTAACCCTGGAGCTGGGTGATAATGCAGCTGTGGATTTGAAGCTGAAGCCTTTACTGAACTACTGCTGTGAAAACCCAAGGGCACTTAAGGGCTATGTGAAAGAATATCTCCCAGTGATATATAGATCCAACAAGAAGACCTGGATGACATCTTCTATGAACCAGCATTGTGTTGCAAATGATTTGTCACCTGTACTGACTATGCGGCCAAAGAAAATATTGCCAACCATTTCCTCCTGCTGGTTGACAATGCCCCAAGCCACCCAACAACCATGGAAGATTGGGCAGACAACACAGAAGTGATATTTCTGCCCAAAAACACGACAGCACTCATCCAGCCCATGGACCAAGGTGTGATCACTACTTTTAAAGGTCAGATATCAACAGATATACCATTCGCTAAAAATCATCGTATTGCTCGAAAAAGTACTTTTTAAAAGCATACAAATAAAGTTTTTACCTATTACAGAAGAATTTATTCAGAAAATTCACTTTTAATTGCGCCTCGCATACCACTTTTCCGAAGTCTAGATATTCAGAATAACAATATTGTTTGTTTGGCAACTGTGACGTCACGAACGCGGAATTCCCCGAACCTTTCCCGAAGCGCACGGGCGGAATGTTTCGAATAGCAGACGACGCAATGAAATGAAGACAAAACTGTTTTTTGCCAAATTTGATAAGATGTAGGTGGTGGAATTATATAGAGTTATGGAAGTCTTGATATCTGACCTTAAAGGTCAGATATCAAGACTTCCATAACTTTTTGTATTTACAGTTTAATGTACATAAAAAAAACATACTGACAGTATTCTATATAATTCCACCATCTACATCTTATCAAATTTGGCAAAAAACAGTTTTGTCTTCATTTCATTGCGTCGTCTGCTATTCAAAACATTCCGCCCGTGCGCTTCGGGAAAGGTTCGGGGAATTCCGCGTTCGTGACGTCACAGTTGCCAAACAAACAATATTGTTATTCTGAATATCTAGACTTCGGAAAAGTGGTATGCGAGGCGCAATTAAAAGTGAATTTTCTGAATAAATTCTTCTGTAATAGGTAAAAACTTTATTTGTATGCTTTTAAAAAGTACTTTTTCGATGATTTTTAGTGAATGGTATATCTGTTGATATCTGACCTTTAAGGTGTATTACTAGTGCCCCACAATGAGTCAGCTGATTAATATGACTGACAGCCCGGACAAACTCAGTCAAATAGAAAATTAGATAATTTTGTAAATTATAATACATCAACATAATGTTATTCTTGGTGGAAATCAATAATAGAAACAGTTGCTTAAAGCTATTAACAAACAAATGTAGCCATTTTAACTACTTGAGACACCATGTTTGTTTTGGTAGAGGTGGAGGTCTAAGAAATTAAAGTATGCTAAATTCATATATTCTAACCCAACCTAACCTAACCTACATTTAGTAATGCAGTAACTGTAATTCTAAAGGTCATCTGGCTGACGTCATCACTGACTTCCAAATTTATCAAAACAAAGATGGCTTCTAAAGGAGTCTGCACAACTTCGTTCATAACTTTTAGTAACTATTTCTATTAATGATTTTCACCAAGAATAGCAATCATATATTACGTTAATGCATTATATAGGTACCCCGGAATCCGCGCGCGGCGCCACTGTCGATCATGTGTTGTTTTCATGGCCAAATGTTGCGGCCCACTATTTTTTGTTTAGTTCAATTTGAATGCTTTCCGCGCTTTGCGCATGCGCAAGATATTCAAATTACCTTGTTGTTTTGCAAGTGTAAGGCTAATTCTTGACATAGAAACAATTTTTCAGCGACTTAAACGAAAATTTGGTTTTCAAACTCGGCAACATAGTTTTCCGAGTAAAAATATTAAGGTAAGGAATGTCTAAACATAATTTTAAGTTACATAAACAAGTTTTTCAACCTATTTTCTCCCAGAATTGAGAAGCTTAAGAAAATTGACTTTTGCGTGTTTGAGCTAAAAGCCCCGGAATTTAGCTATATCACCCATGAATCTGATGCGTCCAGTTCGTGTTTGTTGTTGTTTACACATCATCATGCCATGTCCATGAGAAGTGTCAAGACTAGTTACTAGTCTTGACACACACTACTACTTGACTACTTTCTACTACTAGTCTAGTCTAGTAGTAGTAGAAGACTTCTACTACTACTTCTACTTCTACCATGAATCTGATGCGTCCAGTTCGCGTTCGATTTTGTTTACTATTACCATTGACGACCAAAAACACCCAATGACGGTTTTTGCTCAAATGCATAATTTATATATAAAAAATAGCATATGGTTGCATTATTTGACCTATTTTCTTTAAAATGTGTGATTTCCATGTAGAATGATCGAAGAGAAGTTACGTTTTTATCCTCTACAAAATTATCAACCGGCAACCAACGTCATTGTTTGGGTTTCGTCGGCGTTGGTTGCCGGCTGATAATTTTTCAGAGGATAAAAACGTAACTTCTCTTCGATCATTTTACGTGGAAATTATCCATTTTAAAGAAAATAGGTCAAATAATGCAACCATGTGCTATTTTTTATATATAAATTATGCATTTGAGCAAAAACCGTGATTGTGTGGTTTTGGTCGGCGTCGGTCGACTTCGGTCGGCGTTTAGCGACAGCTTCATGGTTGCCATGAAAAGGCAAATATGGTATGATGGAGATGTCTCACATTGTTTTTGACATGCTCATGTGATTTGTTGATCCATAAAACCCAAGTATTCCGAATTTTAATAAAATTGGACCAGTGGTTTAGAGTTAATGTGTATTTCTTTACCGAAATCCTTACAAATTACCACCCTTAATTCTAACACTTTGTTATGGTAAAGTCGAGCCAAAAATGCGGGCTAAGAAAATAATTCAAAAAATCGTATCTCCCTTATTTTTCAAGCTATTTCAAAAATTTAAAAAGCATTTTGTTTCTAATAAAGTTGTCTTTCATATGCAACAATAATATAAAGGTTAATTTTTTTTTGAAAATTTTGTGGGGGTACCTACATTATAATTAACAAAATTATTTTCTATTACTATATCACATGGGTATGCACTTCTATAAAAACATCTAATAGAAATATCCTCCATAACCTTTCTCCCTCCTATTTTATTACTAAGTCTAAGTACAATCTTCCAAATGCTTCCCTGCCAGGGAAGTACGAAAATGTAGTAGTCAATTATCCAATAGATAACTTCTGTTTAGACAATTTTTCATGGTTCTACTCATGATTTTACAATATGGTTAAAAAATGTCTATGCTCATGGCAAATCATGATAATCATTGATTAGTAACACCTTCATATCTTTAAATAATTATAATACTCACAGAATACAATGTCTCCATCTTCGACATTCGGCTTATTAACTTCCATTGGCGATAACCCGAGAAAGCTTGATGCTCTCTGAAGTATTCCATGGAACGCCATGTCTACCCTGTCTTATGACTTATTGCTGGTTTGATAAAAAAAATTCTTGAGCGTGAGGTGGTTAGACCCTTCTCAGATTTCTTTGGTAGCGTAGTTTTTGTTTCAGGCTTCACTCTAACACTCACAACACATTGTATCAGGCAGCATCATTAATTAACTTATTGATGACTAGTATAATGAGTATGGCATGGTGCTTCAAATATAGGCTTTGAAGCCCATATTTAATGGTACTCGGTTACGCTTCATTGGCGTCACGTCTGTTTACTGCTGGGATCTTTCGTTGATGACAGCTCTACGTAAACGTAAACATCGTAGTAATTAGATATTTAATACACAAACATATTATTGTATGTGAATACAACTCAAAATAATACGAGTTAATTATGCTATTTTACAAATTTATTCTAGTAATTTCTAATGCTATAATATTTGTATTTTATCATAGAACAGCTTAGATGTATAGTATATTTCTTTTCAGTACTAACGATTAAGTAACTTTTTATTGACCTCGCAGAACACAAAAGAAAAAATATCATTAGTCTATGATTTCTGTTAAAATAAGCATAAAAATAACATAACAAGCATAATTAAACAATTTATTTCCACATGGACAATGAAAATGTCATCCTATGTTATGGTTGCTGTCAACCTATATCTTTTAGTACACTTGCGTCCGCCCACACTTAGAGCTAAAAAAAATTACACCATGCCACGAATAGAAACTGAAAAGGCAATGCAGACACCCACTATCACGTCACGGAATTATTTATTCCAAACCGTTGATGAAATAATACAAAATATGCCTACAAAAGTTATATTAAAGATAGAATACGATAAGCAAAGGAGAAACTGAGCGTATTGCCTGATAGAATTATATACAACAATTACAGGATATTGTTCCGAAGATAAGAAAATTCATGAACAGATTTTTGCTATACAGACACGGTGACAGCGTTTGTAAGTGCGCATTCAGTAGGTCAACTGAGAAGGTTTTAGATGCTCTTTATTTATTTTTTTCAGACATGAAAATATCTTAGAATTTATTTTTGCATTATTTTATACAAAAAGTGACTAAGCCATACATCTAGCAAATATTCACCACTTCTTTGAAAACCTTCTCGGTTGACTTTTAACTCGAGACAATTGTATTCATCTCGTAGACTCTTATTGTTTCAGGACTACCCAACATCCGTGTGAAGTGGCACTTTTCCTATCAGTTGAGCTGCTACCAACAGCCTCTTTCACACATCTTTGTGTCACTCTCGTAAGTCCTTTTCTGTCTATTCTGTAGACAAAGGATTTCTAGTGGAGTTCCCCAGGTCTCAGTTTTAGGTCCATTATTGTTCATTATGTACATAAACGACGTGAACAATGGGATTGATAGTGATGTTAGTAAGTTTGCAGACGACACTATAATAGGACGCCTAATTAGGTCCAAGATATAAGGATATAAGGTCTAACCACTTCCGACCGAATTTCGAGGGAGTTGGCGCAGCGGGCCCGTGAACGTCACCTGGCTGTTCAAAGTGGGGTTCGCGGGTCCTATAGCTGTCAGTTGAAGCTGGTGCGTCGTTCGGGAATGTCGTTGCCTTCGTTCGCACCGCTCTACGCAATTAGTTATATTCTGACAAATATTATATAAAATATTATAGTTCCTGTCTATATATATGAATATATAATATATATTATATATATAATATATATACATATATATATAATATATAAAATATTATAGTTCCTGTCTTCCTTGGCGTTTCACAGTTTTCTTCAGTGTTTCACAAAGAGAAAACGGACCCAGCCTAATGACGTCAGAAGCTGCGCACAATAATTCAAACGGTCTGACCTGTATATTTAGACCTTGATTAGGTCAGGAGACGACGCCGAGATTCTGCAGGATGATCTTAACAACAAATTGTAGACATGGTCGGTGAAATTGCAAATGGACATCGATATCTAAAAGTGAAGCAAGCGTGTTAACCCATTCAACTCCGATGACAAGATGTCTTGTCATCGGAGTTGAATGGGTTAAAAGTAGAGCTACACAACCCAGAAAATAGATATGGCTTAGATAACACGCTTTTAGAGAAAAGTGAGTGCGAGAGAGACGTGAGAGTTCTAGTGAGTCCTAACCTTAAATCCAGGAAATAGCTGTGTATTAGAACCAGGAATCAAGCTATCAGAGCATTATGTTTCATTGTTAGGACAGTTACGAATAGAAGTGCAGAGGTAATTATCAGACTCTATATAGCGTTAGTTAGAACTATCCTTGACTGTGCGGTACAGTTTTTGGTCTCCGTCTTATAGAATAGACATCAATTCACTAGAGACAGTACAGAGGAGATTGACCAAAATTATATATGGACTCAGAAATTTACCTTACGAAGACAGGCTAAGGCACCGTAACTTACATTCTCTAGAAAGACGCAGAGTGCGGGGTGATATAATAGAGGTGTTTAAGTGGATCAAAGTCTTTAACAAGGGTGATGCAAACAAGGTCATTATATTAAGACAACAGGGCAGGACTCGCAGTAATTGGTTTAAATTGGACAATTTTAGATTAAGAAGGAAATATAAAAGAATTCGTTTACAATAATAGGGCGGTCAACGAATGGAATAGACTTAGCAACCACGTAGTGAGCGCTGACACTACCGGTTGTTCTAAGAAACGGTTAAATAACTTTATGGATGGGGATGACAGGTGGTAATAGACATGGAACTGCCTAATGTAGGCCTTATGGTCTCTTGCAGTCTCTTTCATTTTTATGTTCTTATGTACCAGGGAGGTAGCCAAAGTCAAAAGGCAAGTACTTACTCCCACCAATTTCACTCCCACCCATTCCACTCCCACCCACCACCCTTTCCTCCCTCTCATCTTAGTTCCTCGTTGATGACGGGTCATTCCTTTATCCCGCCCACTATACTGGGTCAGAAACAATACAGCAAGACACAACACATCCACAGCAAGGCCGCTCCACTTAATCGGTGACCCCCCTCCCCGTCCCCTCATGCAGAAAAAGAGAAGACGGGGAGAAATCTCTTTAGGCTGCGTCAAAATATAATTTACGCTCTCTAACCCCCTACACTCCACCCCCTCCCTTCCTTGCATCACAGTATCATCTATACACAACCATTATCTACTCACCCCTATCCCCTGCCTTCTCCCTTCCTTGCTCAACAGACAACCCCCTTTTGCTCAATGCCCCATCCACCTATCTCATCCTCGGTCGTCCCCTAAAGTTCACTCTATCCACCTCTGCCTTCCACACATCTTTTACTAATCTTTTTTCATTCATTCTTTTCGTGTGTCCATACAGTTTTAGATCATCAATGGTTGAGTGGGTTAAGGCGAGTGGTGATGGAGCTTCTTGGCATCGAAGCAGCAGGTTCGTATCCTCTGCGCGACGGTCATAAAAATTATCTGATAGATGTCGCTGTTCACTAGCGAATTTCTCATATATATATACATATATATATATATATATATATATATATACATATATATACATATATATATATACATATATATATATATACACAGATATATATTATTGTAACAAACCTCCCCAGAGACTGGAGGTCGTCACCCGATTTCAATCCAAAGGTTCGGCGCATCCAAGAGACGCGACGGTAATTTTTCGAGCTTCGCCCAGCTGCCCGCCACCTCGTCCTTGGTGAGTTCCCAAGGCGACGAAAACGCCAAGTTTATTTACATCTTCTATTTACACAGAATCACTACAAAAAGAATACTGGGCTGTAGGAGGCACCTCGGGTCACTTGCCAACCCTCGAAAGGCTACTTGAAGCCTCGCTACAGCTTACAAACGCGATACTAATACGAACGGGAACCACGACGTCTTCTCCCGTCACCTGCTGCTGCTCGTCTCTCCCTCCTCTTCTGGGTAGCGTGCCCACGCAGTGTCGCCAAGCACGCCTCGACCAATCACAGTCGCTGCTCGAAGTCACGTGACTCCAGGTGGCGTCCGCCCTTGGCGCCACGAGCACGACGAAGGCGTCATCTCATGCAAGTTAGCGTCCTCTCCGATACCACGATGTCGTCACATGATGCAATAGGGGCCGCGTTCGCAACAATATATATATATATATATATATATACATACATATATATATATATACATATATATATATATATATATATATATATACATATATATGTAAAGAGCTATTCCCCCTTATGAGGGAGGTAGCCAAGTCAGAGGCACGTACCTATTTCCACCTATTTCACTCCCACCACCTGCTCCACCCCTCCCATCTCAGCTCCTTTTTGATGACGGGTCATCCCTGTATCCGCCAACTGCCTTGGGTCAAACGCAATGTAGCAAGACACAGTACTCCCACAGCAAGGCCGCTTCACTTAATGGAGAAAAACAGAGGACGGGAGAAATCCTTTCAGGCTGCATAAAAAAAAAACATTCACACATAAGCACCTACTTACCCACCCACCCCCGCCCCTCCCTTCCTTGCATCAAAGTATCATCCATGCACAGTCATTATCCACTCATCCCTATCTCCTGTCTTCTCTCTTCCTTATTCAAGAGGCATTCCCCTCTTTCTCAGCGCCCCTTCACAAATCGAGCTTAGTTCTTAGCAAGATTCATACAGATAGCAAATGATAAATTGTTAACCTTCTTCACTCAAAAATATAGAAGTGGAAAAATTGAGTGAAGCCAGGTAAATAGAAATACAGGCTAGGCCTGTAGATACAGCAAAATGACACCTGCCGTTGGCAAGATTATTTGCCCCTTCACCACTCCCAAATTCTTCTCTCTGATAATGGAACGGAATTCAATAATGAGATTCTGTCAAATATTTGCAAATCCTTTCAGATAACAAAATGTAATATTATAGCTTACCACCCAAGCTCAAATGGCCTTGTCGAACGCCAAAAACAGAAAGATTCTCAATGTTCTCCGACACCTCGCTTCCGACCTTCACCTCTCCTGGGATAACCATGTCCCTATGATTCAATCTTGCCTTAATAGTGCCATCAATAGGTCCATATCGGAGTCGCCTCACTTTGTCATCTTTGCTTCAGACAAACGATTTCCATATGACCTCCTTACTTCAGATATAGGACCTTTTTTACAACCTTGATGATTTTGTAAATGTTTCACTTTCTAACTTCAACACTCTGTTCAAGAGAATTAATCAGTCTCTTTCTCTCTCCAAAGACGAGATGGCCCGTTTTCATACTAAAAATGCGAGAGAGTCTAACATTGCAATAGGTGACATCGTGTATGCCCTGAACCATTCTCCCTCTTCCAAACTTTCACCTAAATTCCTTGGTCCTTTCCGAGTCCTTGCCTTTGAACCTACAAACAAAGTCAAATTGCAACACCTAAATTCATATTCAGATACCATTATGCACCTGGACAACCTTAAACTCTTCTCCCGAGGTCTAGACTGCGACACTGAGCCTCTGACTACCTTGACTCCCCCTGACACATCTCCTCCTTCCACTCCCCCTTCACCTTCTTCTCAGCCGTACTATTTCTTCTTGAACCTCCTACCTGTCTAGGTGCCAAAGCATTCTCCACTTGCCTCCTTTCAAAAACTCTATTTACATGTCAAATTTCATACACGCGTCTACTCTTGTATATTATATATATCATGTCTTCATGTAAACCATTTGTGTTTACTTATTTGTGCTGCCTTATATTCTTATGCTATTCATGTACTTGCCTTGCCATTCTTGTTAAGTGTTCCATGTACTCTGTTCAAATTACTACATCGCTGAGGTCAGCGATAGGTAGCTGGCCGAACATTTATTGTATATCCATTATTATATTAAGCCTTAGGAATTATGAAAATAATGCGTAATTGGAAGTGTGTATGTTCGTATGTATGTGTAAATATCCTCGAAGTTTCCGTGAAACTGTAGTTGAACGCCATTCCTGAATGCTTGTATAATTATCAATTAAATTTTTGTAATGTTAAAGTGGGATGAATGTGTAATAGGTTATCTTTGTACATATATCTATATTATTATATTATTTGGAGTGTCTGTTATTTTCTGTATGAAAGGGAAAAAATGAAACTAATTGGGAAATTGGCAACTTGAGTTTTCCTGCGTGCCCAGGAAGGACGCAGAGTTAGTTAGAGAGCGGAATGGATAAATAAACGAATTGAAGAACCCGTGTCTCCGTGTCTTCTTTAACCGGCTACCTATCTATATGGGACCAGCAGTGGTTGGTTACCCATTCAACAGCTGTGGTCACCCCTGGACTCCCGCGTTTTCCCTTTTCCATCGGCCGGTGTAGTTTGGTCAGGCGGTGCGTCCCCCTTGTTCCCATAAGAGTCATTCGGCTGGTACTTCGATCTTTGGTCCCGTACAGGGACTTGCGGTTTCTCGGTCGCCATGGCAACTAAAGGCTTCCCCTTCTGTGTCCTTGTGAGAAGTCTAGCACAGACTATCAACACATCCATACTCGCAATGACAGCATTATCTACTTCTTGTAGCCCAGCTGATACATGGTCAGTGAATCCATTCCCAAACACCATTCTGACTAATTGCTCTAAGTCTTCGTCTTTAAACGAAGATAGGGCCGCTAATCTTCTAATTTCGTTGGCAAAAATGTCGACTCGTTCGCCAGCCCTGCGTATTCTTTGTAGTTGATTAAACGATTCGAACGCTCCCTCAGCGAACACCTCCTTCAACCTCCCTTTCAACTTCTCTGCATCTGTTTGATTACTATAGTTTATCTCTAGGTATATAAACCATGCGTCGCATTCTAGGTTAAAGGCAATATAGTTCGCGACGTCTGTGAAACCGGTTAATCTTACCACTAATTCTGTCCTTTTGAGCCACGCGGCTTGGTCTCCATTGCCATCAAACGGTTCTAGAGTTATGTTGCTCATTTTGAACGGTTACTTCATGCCAGTCGTCTCGGCCATACCTAGATAGCTTGTTGTAATGAAGCGACGTATCATTTACTTTGTCCGCGTTAAGTCCTGGTTCTTCTTCTTTTTCGTTTAATGCGATACTCGTCTCTAGTTTCTCTTTCACTCATATCGCCACCTAATCCTACGCGAGCTAAGTTCTCTCTACATTTTTCTTCTACTACGCCTCTATCACTCTCGCCTTCCCCCCCATACAATTCACATACACACTGCGCCCGCACGCCCGTCAACACCCCATTCACCCTCCTAGACGGTGACCTTTGATCCCGTGCCGGAGTGCCAATCGTACACCCGTACTCGTACTACATTCACCACATTCAAACCACACAATGATACAAATATCAGAATTGAACCAGAAAACTGCAAACTTAAACATCTGTGTGCATCTTCCCCTATGATCCCATTCGTCAACTGTGTTTTCTCAATGCCATTCTAGATGATGAGCGTCAGTACCAGCAGTTCCTCAGTAAATACACAACAGTTCAGTATGGTAATAAGGATGAAAACCTGTCCTTTGTATTCACAGTTCAATGAACATGCCGTAAAGAAAATGATAAGAAATCATGTTTTTCCACATATGCCTTCTGTCAGTAATATATGCCCTGGAAATTTTGAAGTTAATTTGAGGAAATCAGACCAGTCAGTCAGTCAGTCATGAAGTTAATAATTACATATGCATATGCCAGATGAGTAAAAAGCAGCAACGGCTGCAACAGCGCTGTAGGGAAGAGGCCAATATCAGAGTATGGGATCCATTGTATTTAACGTTTCGCCCAGCAGGGCTTCTTCAGATATAATACAGTAGACAAACATCTGACTCCTTATATAGCCCGAGTTTGCGGGCAGAAACGAACATAAAATAGTGTAAACAATTGTGAAAATTGATTGTTACTTCGTAATCAGAATTGCCAAAGGTTTGCTTATTGTAAAAAAAAAAATCCATTGTTTTGATTGATTTATCAATGATAGATATAAAAGCTGTTTCAAAACATCTACGTTTCATAGTATGGTTTTCATATTTTGATACCTTAGAATTATTCCAGTAAGCATTGTGGCCTGTTATTTCTGAAGAAGCCCTGCTGGGCGAAACGTTAAATACACTGGATCTCATACTCTGCGTTTGGCTTCTTTCCTACAATGCACATGCCAGTTCCATTCACAGAATAAACTGCCATGCCGTCACATCATGGCTACAGTTCACTATCAAGGGAAAGGCATTTCAGCACTTGCTGAAAATTCAAAATGGCGTATGAAAAATATTGCTCTACCACAATACATCTCTTTACTATCCGGGAGCCAGTTGTCAATATCTCCCAAACCCCAGAGACCAATGGCAACTGTACTGAAGTTCCGTAATGCCCAGGAGACAGCTCAACGCTTAACAGCAGCTTTGACTAATTGTGGGTCATCTGTGCACAAAGAAAGCTTTTCTTTGTTGAAATGAATTGTTACTTGTTGGGAGCAAAATGGAAATACAACCGTTCACCATCCCGCAAGCACCAACAAGAACAGATGCAGGTGAATTAACACAGAGTGATGAAATTCGTGGCATTGCTTCAGAAAATAAATCACAAGCCACAAGTCAAGACAATAATACACTTGATGGAATTTCTCCAACTTTTCAATCAGTTTCTGAGCAAATGAAGGCAGTAAGTGCACACTTGCTCATAGTTAAGTGACGGGGCCGTCCAAAGCAAAGTCAAACATTGGTAGACTTCAACAACGCACAGAGGAAGTGTAAAGCTAGTGTTTAGGTAAGAAGTAGATTTTCTAAGAAGACAGCAAAGCTATCAGTATCAAATATATCAGAAGAGGAGACTGCGGATTATCCAAGCATAACAACTACAGAGGAGGTTTGCTACATCTGTACACGGGAAGATCCACCTCGAGAAGTGAGCCGGGTGTAGTGACGCGTCGCTGGTCAAAACCAGACTGGCCGTCACAAAACTAGAGCTTGCCTTTTATACTCGCTGTAGTTGGCAAGCATAGTTCGCAAAGACGTCCCGGCCAGCCAGAGGTCAGCCAATCAGGAACTTGGAAAGCTCTCCACGTTCCTGCCAGCCTCCTTTAAAAGGTCGGCGTCTAGCCGAGACGACCACCCAACCTGGGGATAAACAGGAACGCTCATGCCCAATCTGGGGCTAATCAGGAACGCGCTCTACACGCGGGAAGTGAACTCTATTCCCTTCCCGTAAGATACATACACACACCTCTCACGAACATACCCACGCCCCACGGACAAACATCTACACGTACTTTTTCTTCGACTAAAATTCACTTCCTTCCTAACTTTCTCTTGTACTACATCTTCTTATTTCAGTTTACCTCCTACTAAAGATTTTTCCGTTTTTCCACCTTTCTCTACTACTACGCCTCCTACCATTGTCTCAACTTTTGGTGATTCTAATCCCAGGCGTCGGCGCCGCCGTCCAAGTTCCCTACCCATTTCTCCTGAGTCACGGCCACCAACCGCCCCTAATCGCTCGGTGGCAAAAGCCCTTTTTTATGTACTACTATTTTTTCAGTTTCTTACATTTTTCCCTTCCCACAAAAACCGATCCCGCGCAAGCGGGTGGTCTTACCTAGCAAGTCGCAAGTTCTCTCCCGACTTCTCTCCCGGGCTCAACTCTAAACAGCAGTTCTTTCCAAGCTGCAGTTCTCTCCAGCAAGACGCCTCGGGACCAGTTCTCCCCAGCAAGACGCCTCTGGTCCAGTTCCATCCAGCAAGTCGCCTCATTCCCTCCTGTGGCCCTTCGCCCACAGCCACGACGCTTGATGAGGCCTTCACACTGGACTTTCTCCCAACGAGACCTCGTCCATGACCTCCGAGCATAGTAACAATTAAATATTAGTTTTAGTGTTATTGTGAATCTCATTTCCCCTGGCTTGTCCATACCGAACCATATCACAACACGGGAATCGTTGACAGAATGTGCAGATTGTGCCAAAGACTGCGGCAGATGGTTTCATACTCCTTAGATCAGGCACTCCGGTCACAGTGCACAAGGATATATTTGCAATACATGCTGAGTTGAGATGCTCAAAGAGTATTTTTTACGCTTTTATTTTTTATTTCTAACCTTACCTTTATTGAATAAATCAAGAAACTACAGCACCACTATCTTTTAAAAGTATTAACTCACTACTCTACCAGCCTTTTTTCTGTGTATTTGCACTGGGGTTGGATGCAGTGGTACTTTTTACTGGGTTAGTGGAAATAATGGTATTAGTATTTTCACCAACCAATAACAATAATTTCGGCCAATTAGAAAAGAAAAAATGTCACGCTCAAGCAGTTTAATTCGTATTGACAGTAATTACGACTTCGAGAAATTTTCACAGCTAAGAGAAATAAATCATGATATGGAGGAAGATAGAAGTGAAATTAGGAAAGTTGAGGGAAGTAGAGATGAAAGATATAGCGAAGTCGATTTTAGACGAAAGACAGGGTTTCAAAGATAAACAAGGTTGAAACTCAGCCCGATGCACAATGCCTACTTCGATTAACTGAGCTGAACTTAGAAGAGGAAAGGCTCCTAGAACAGAGTGAGCAATGCTTAACTTGGATGAATAGGGAGAGAAGTAGGCTATAGAGAATATTGTCATAAGGGCAAATCAGCTTGCCCTCAGTTTTGATGAAAGGGAACCAGCATTGTTCTTTTTAACATTCGAGGGCACGGTGAGACAGATAGGATGGAACAGAGACCTCTGGCCAGCAGTGATAAAACCTAACCCATCTTCAAAAGCCATAAAGGTCAACCGAGGTTTTCAAAGAGGTGGTGAATATGTGCTAGATGTACGGCTTAGTCACTTTTTGATAAATTAATGCAAAAATAAATCCTAATTATCATGCAATGTAATAAAAAGGCCTATCAGAATACTGGTAGCACACCAACTTTTCCTTCGCCGACCTTCGGCTCTTCTCGTAAGGCTGTGACGTCAAGCTTGCTGTTTACATTCTGATGCATGCAATGTGCGTGCATTATAAAATGCTGGTCCGCGCTGCCGACTTGATCAGTGATCTATCATATTTCGTGTGTTGGTAAAGTTTTATAAATTATTTAGTTCGAAAATTGTTTATTGTGTCAGCTCTCGCCTTATTAACAAACATCAGCGCTGGAATCGTATCACAAGGCTGTGTGCTTCTTTGTTCCCAAGTCCTAGCACTTTTTCTAATGAAGCAATGAAAAGAAGGCAAGTACATATGTAACTTCAAACATTTCTTGATGTAATTTCACTACGGTAATTCAGGGACAAAGGGGCTGAATTCATGAGTAAAAACAGCAACGACTGCAACAGCACTGTAGGAGAGAGGCCAAACGCAGAGTATGTGATCCAATGTATTTAACGTTTCGCCCAGCAGGTGTTATTTCTGAAGACGCCCTGCTGGGAGAAACGTTGAATACATTGGATCCCATTCTCTGCGTTTGGCCTCTCTCCTACAGGTTGAATTCATATTGAGAATGGTAAAAGATATGCATGGTGATTGAAAATTATAATTATTAATTTTCCATTTTCAGACTATTACTTGCTGCCCTTTATTTCAAATTAATGTAGAAGACTGGAAAAAATGGAGAGGCACAATGAGCTATATCTTATCCCAAAGCCAAAACAGGTGTTGGAGTGGCAAGGAAGAAGGTTGATCTACCATATAGTGAGTGTATGAAGCATTATTGTGCTACATATTGCATCCAAACTATGAAACTGCATAGGACTTCCTACTGGAGCAATGTGATAAATTCAAAATTTATCGGCTGAAAGAAACCTGCACAGCGAAGCTATAGCGATAATCCCATACCACACTCCTGGTCATATGGCCACTTCCCGAAGGTTGAGTGTGGTTGGAATTTTCCGCCAGAATCATCAGAAATTTAAAATTCCCGGCTCTGTGCAGGCATGCGCATTGTCGACTCCACTTCCCCCTCCCTACCCCTCCCTTCTTAGCCGGCTCGCATGAGTCGTCACTTCTAGCGCGGAAACGGACTGAGCGGTATACCCGCTGCCGGCCTTTGGTTTTTTGCCGGTGAGTCTGTTTCCTGCTTGTTAATCAACTGATAGTTTCAGCGCTTTCTGCATGGTTGCCGGTTTGTCCCATTCTTCGACCACCCTATTAGTGAACCAGTTGTTGCCTTCTTAAATCTATTTGGTTCGGTTTGTGCCCATTGCTGCGAGTCTGGTGGTGCGGAGGGGGGCGCCCCTGGGGGTCGTCTGGCCTCTCGGCGGCCCCATACCTCCTACGATCAATGGTCCTCTAACGCCTCACGGCTTGCATCGTCAGGCCCTAGGCGTAGACTTTGACCTTATACGCTCGCAATCCGTCCCCGTCTCCGAGTCGTCCCTGGTAAACAACCCGGGTCCTCTCGGAGGACAGGAGGACGTGTCTTATGGTACGGAGTGTGGCGCCCCCGAGGGTTATCAGGCCTCTCGGCAGCCCCATACCTCCAACCATCAATGGTCCTCTAACGCCTCACGGCTTGCATCGTCAGGCCCTAGGCGTAGACTTTGACCTTATACGCTCGCAATCCATTCCCCATACGTCTTCGGGTCGTCCGTGGTAAGAACCCGGGCCTCTCGGAGGACAGGGGGACGTGTCTTATGGTACGGAGGGTGGCGGCCCCGAGGGTCATCAGGCCTCTCGGCAGCCCCATACCTCCAACCATCAATGGTCCTCTAACGCCTCACGGCTTGCATCGTCAGGCTCTAGGCGTGGACTTTGACCTTTTCCAATCGTAATCTGTTCCCCATACGTCTTCGGGTCGTCCGTGGTAAGAACACGGGCCTCTCGGAGGACAGGGGAACGTGTCTTATAATACGGAGTGTGACGCCCCCGAGGGTCATCAGGCCTCTCGGCAGCCCCATACCTCCAACCATCAATGGTCCTCTAACGCCTCACGGCTTGCATCGTCAGGCCCTAGGCGTAGACTTTGACCTTATACGCTCGCAATCCGTCCCCGTCTCCGAGTTGTCCCTGGTAAACAACCCGGGTCCTCTCGGAGGACAGGGGAACGTGTCTTATGATACGGAGGGTGACGCCCCCGAGGGTCATCAGGCCTCTCGGCAGCCCCAGGTCCAGACCCAGGCCGAAACCCAGGCCGAGGCCAAGGACCAGGCCAGGGCACAGGCCGAAGCCGAGGCCCCAGACCCAGGCCGAGGCCCAGGCCCAGGCACAGGCCCGGGCCCAGACCGAAGCCCAGGACCAGGCACAGGCCCATGCTCAGGGCCAGGCCGAAGCCCAGGCCGAAGCCGGAGCCCAGGCCGAGGCCGAAGCCCAGGCTCAGGCCCAGGCCCATGCCCAGGCACATGCCCAGGCACATGCCCAGGCCCAATCCCAGGCCCAGGCCCAGGCCCAGGCCCAGGCCCAGGCCAAAGCCAAGACTCAGGCCGTGGCCCTCTAACGCCTTTCGGCTTGCCTTTTCGGGCGGGTCCGTGAGCCCACCTTCCTCCCAGAGCCGCTCACGTAGACCCAACAGGAAGTCCCGCTCGAGAAAGTTCTATATCTCCCAAGAGGCCTAGGACGCTCAGCTCGTCCACACCCTCCACATCCCGGTCACGGCACCACCCTCCTTCCGTCCCTGATAGGCCCCGTCTTCGACTCTGCCCTATCTCGCTATCCGGCCTTTCAGGCCGCGCAGACCAGAGCATCCCCCCCCCCTCCAGAGCAGCCTTCTGACGAGCGTCCGATTCCGGCCCCCCTTCCCACACTCCCTCCTGGTCCTTCCCTCCGCCCCTCCGCGCCGGCGGCGGGTATAGGACTGAAAGGCCCCTTTCATGAGGACCCCCCCCCCCCAATCAGACGACCGTCGGGTTGGGAGACGGGGTGGAGGACCACCTCCGTTCATCTTTACCTTATCCTCCTACCACGACGGACTCTTACGAGATCCTCCCCTTCTCATGGTATGACCTTACATACATCCCCCTTGTGTAGCGGCGAGGGATTTTATTAAGCAAAGATGGGGTCTCGCCTGTTGGAAACGCTCTGCAGTGCGGGGTCCTCTCATCACCTGAATGACATCATTTGACGTCTCGATCTAGACTCCGCCCAAATAGGCTGTCCAGGCACCCAGGAAATGACACCTCGCTATATCACAATGTGATCCTGTGACGTCAGTGATCCTTTGAGGTCACTATATGATTCTTGGATGTCACGATGTGTTTGTGACATCACGATGTGATCCTATGACTCCGTGATGTGATCCTGTGACGTCACGTGATGCTGTGACATCACAATGTGACACTGTGACGTCGTGATGTAACCCTGTGGCATCACGATGTGACCATGTGACATCACTAATTCTGTAACATTACTGTATGATCCAGTGGAATTACAATTTAAGCGGCACGAGCCGCGACAAAGAAATATTATATCAAGGGACATCTCTAAGGCCTTCGAGAAAGTTTGGCACGAAGGCCTTAAATACAAAATACTACAAACACAACTTCCTGACACTGTCACAAAAACACTATCACAAAAACACTATGTAGCTTCCTCGCTGTTCTGTTGTCGAGGAAGCTACATAGTGTTTTTGTGATAGTGTCAGGAAGTTGTGTTTGTAGTATTTTGTATTTAAGGCCTTCGTGCCAAACTTTGTCGAAGGCCTTAGAGATGTCCCTTGATATAATATTTCTTTGTCGCGGCTCGTGCCGCTTAAACTGTTTTTATCGGCTTAAGAAACCTGCACAGCGAAGCTATAGTGACAATCCCATACCACATTCCTGGTCATATGGCCACTACCCGAAGACTGAGTGTGGTTGGAATTATCCGCCAGAATCATCAGGAATTTAAAATTCCCGGCTCTGTACAGGCATGCGCATTGTCGACTACACTTCCCCCTCCCTACCCCTCCCCTCTTAGCCGGCTCGCCTGAGTCGTCACTTCAATGAGAAATGAAGGCTTCGCCTGTGGGAGGAGGGAGGGACCCTAAATCTGTGCAGGTTTCTTAAGCCGATAAAAACAATTTAAACGGCACGAGCCGCGACAAAGAAATATTATCGGCTGAAAGAAACCTGCACAGCGAAGCTATGCATGAGAGGAGGACAGGTGGGAGGAGAGGTGAAGCCTGATTCAAACCGTTATTACGTGTGTCTTTCCTATGGGAAACTTATTCATTTTATCACTCAGTAGAGGGGAGAAAAGAAACGTCAAGTACCCACACCGAAGAATGTGACATGCACAATATTGCACTGTTCACACGATGCGTAAATTATACGAAAATCGTATCCTGTTCAGCGGTTCCTGGGCCCCTCCCCACTCCTCGGTCGCCCTTCGCCCCCTCCATTTTTTTTTTTTTTTTTTTTTTTTTTATGTTTTTTATGAGATGAGAGGGGTGGAGCCGTTTCCATGGCGACACATGGGATAGGGGCGACCAAGTGGTAGAGACACCGTGTCCCCAAGGGAGTCGTCGATGTCCAGCCCCTAGGTCCCGCACCCGTTCCACAGAGTGGGTGTGGAGAAACGCCAGCGATGCCACGAAGTCCCTGATGCTGTGGGTGTGCGGGGAATGCCCCGGGTCGGGTCTCTCCAAAATGCGGCAAAGCAGGTGCGCCCGGGACCTCGGGGTTAGGGGAATCCTAAATTTCGAGTTCTAGAAGAGATGATTCTCAGAAATTTCTTCCGTGTGCTCCACGTAGTCTTCGAACGCACGGACCGGGCGCAGCGATTGTGGGCGTCCTCCCTCCCGGAAGGATTGTATTCTGAGAGGGCCAATCATGTCGTCCGCTCGGCCGTTCCTGGCCAGGAATGTTGGTGATGGAGAGAGGGTTAGGGCCGAGCTGTCCTCCTCCAGTTTGGAGAAGGACGGGTGGCGGGTGATTGCCGCCAGCTGTGAGGCCCTGTAGTCCGTAGTCAAGGCAAGCAGAAAGACGACACGTTGAGGGAAATGTTCTTCCTCCATAATGGCCCTTTCGAACGCCAGGTGCTGCAGAAGACGATGCAAGGACCAGGTCAGGACCGGTTGATGTCTCAGCTCTCTCGAGGCGCTGATCCCCTTCATTAGGAGGGTTCGCGCCCTCTGTGGGATTCGGATGTTCATGCCAAAGCGTAGCGGATCAGTGAGGGCTGTATAGTGAGGCAAGATCGTCGCCGGTGCCCTGTTGGTGGAGTCAACCAGTCAAGTCAGGATGTCAGGATGGTCACCATTGCGTGTCTCCGAAGGCATTTCCGGAATCTCCGTCAGCAGGACCCACACTGCCGCACTGAGGACGGAAGGTGAGCTCTGAGCATCTTGTCTGCTGCCTCTGTAGAGAAGAATTGGCTGAGAGCTCCCCGTAGAAACTCCAAGTATCAAGTTGGAGTGACGCTTGGAGCGGCGCGGTAAGGCTGTTGGCTAGGCAGGCTGACCCCAGTAGAAGGGGAGAAGGGCCCCATTTCATTAGCTCCCCGAACCACGGCTGGGTTGGCCAGTAGGGAGCTATCAGGAGGACCTGACCCTTGAAGGACCTGAGGGTCTGCATCACCTTCAGGAGGACCGGTGTCGCTGGAGGAGGAAAATGAATACGTATTTGCAGCTGTTCTAGTCCTCCGTGAAGGCGTCTGGGCCTCCTGTGCGTGTCCTTTGGATGTAGGTGAGGTAGAGGGGGAGCTGGGTCGTGTTTGGGGAGGGAAACAGGTCCACCTCTGGGGTGCCGTAGCGGAGGGAGAGCGACTCGAACATTTGTGGGCGTAGTTGCCACACCACGGAGGTCTCCTGAAACCTGGATAGAGCGTCCGCCCAGTCGTTCTCCCGGCCCGGAACATACTTCCCCGAGAGTGATATGGCCCTGCGTGATGCCTCGGCGAAGATGTCTTCCGACAGGGCTAGGAGTGGACCTGGTTGGGCCGTACCTTGCCTCTGCACGCACTGTACTGCCGTCACATTGTCTATGTTGAAGCGGACGCTCATGCAGGAGATTTCGGGGTGTCGCTCGAGTCATTCTTTCACCACTATCAGCTCCCGAAGGTTGATGTGTAGTGACCTTCTATCTTCCGACCATCCCAGGCAAGATTGATGTCTCCAGCTCGACTGGAAGCCCCACCCCATGTCCGAGGCGTCCGCCGCTCCTGCCATTCGAGGTGGGGACGGGGACTATGGGACCGACCGGCGTAGGGCCCCCGACCGAAGCCAGGGACGCAACAAGCTGTGGAGTGCTGGGGGTACCGGCCCGGGCAGGTCGCGTGGGAGGATCAGTATGCTCCTGTCGACCTCCCGTACCAGCCGTCGGAGCCCCAAGCGGCTCAGTGGAAGGGCCGGGGTCGCGAAGTTGAGGCACCCCCCCCCACACACACACACCAAAGGCGGGAGAACGTGTGAGAGAAGCACGCTCTCGTGGTGCAGTGAAGCATCCGAAGAGCGCCGACTGTGTTCCACTCAATCCCGAGCCAATAAAGTCTCTGTGTGGGAGCGAGGGCAGCCCCGTCCCAGTCCACCCTAAACTCCACGTCCGCCAACACTCTCAGAGCCACCGAGATGTCGGCCGATGCACCCTCCCCGGTGGGCAAATGCATCAACTAGCCGTCTAGGTACATGAGTGTGGAGACGCTTGCTTCCGTCCAGCGTACGCCTACCACTCTCACTAGTTTCGTGAAGATCCCAGGGGTAAACGAGAGTCCGAAAGGGAGTCTGGTACAATGATATGGCAAAGAGAATCAAATTAGTAGGGCAAGGTGGATTCCGACCCCCGGAGGGTGTAGTGAAGTCACAAAATCAATTGTAGAACGTATAACAACATACATGCGAGGCCGAGGTCGTTTCCGAGCGACCTCGTCCGTGGGCGTTAGTCAAGAGGCTTCGTCCTGGTTGAAGACATTCCCTGAGCGTCTCCCGCTAAGACGGGCCTGGACCCTCGGTATGTATCCAACTCACCCCAAGTCTTCCCGCGGGAAGTCCTCGAAGCCCGTGGCGAGTGTCCTCCTCCAATAGTGTGCTATGGCAGTTTGTGACGTCTCATCACCCACAAGCTGACTTTCATATGTTTAATACCTAGTGACATCATGTGATTATACTGTGACGTCACCAGATTTAATCATGGCGTCACAGGATCGCCTCGTGACGTCACAGGGACACAAACTGACGTCATAGGACTACATCGTGACGTCATTTTTATCACATAATGACGTCATCTTATCACACCGTGACATCACTTTATCGCTTCTTGACGTTACCTGATCACATCGTGAACTCTTATCACATCGTGGCATCATGTAATTATATCGTGACACCAACAAAATGACGTCACAGGACCCCCATCGTGATGTCATATGTTTTCATTGTAATTCCACTGGATCATACAGTAATGTTACAGAATTAGTGATGTCACATGGTCACATCGTGATGCCACAGGGTTACATCACGACGTCACAGTGTCACATTGTGATGTCACAGCATCACGTGACGTCACAGGATCACATCACGGAGTCATAGGATCACATCGTGATGTCACAAACACATCGTGACATCCAAGAATCATATAGTGACCTCAAAGGATCACTGACGTCACAGGATCACATTGTGATATAGCGAGGTGTCATTTCCTGGGTGCCTGGACAGCCTATTTGGGCGGAGTCTAGATCGAGACGTCAAATGATGTCATTCAGGTGATGAGAGGACCCCGCACTGCAGAGCGTTTCCAACAGGCGAGACCCCATCTTTGCTTAATAAAATCCCTCGCCGCTACACAAGGGGGATGTATGTAAGGTCATACCATGAGAAGGGGAGGATCTCGTAAGAGTCCGTCGTGGTAGGAGGATAAGGTAAAGATGAACGGAGGTGGTCCTCCACCCCGTCTCCCAACCCGACGGTCGTCTGATTGGGGGGGGGGGGGTTGTCCTCATGAAAGGGGCCTTTCAGTCCTATACCCGCCGCCGGCGCGGAGGGGCGGAGGGAAGGACAAGGAGGGAGTGTGGGAAGGGGGGCCAGAATCGGACGCTCGTCAGAAGGCTGCTCTGGAGGGGGGGGGGGGATGCTCTGGTCTGCGCGGCCTGAAAGGCCGGATAGCGAGATAGGGCAGAGTCGAAGACGGGGCCTATCAGGGACGGAAGGAGGGTGGTGCCGTGACCGGGATGTGGAGGGTGTGGACGAGCTGAGCGTCCTAGGCCTCTTGGGAGATATAGAACTTTCTCGAGCGGGACTTCCTGTTGGGTCTACGTGAGCGGCTCTGGGAGGAAGGTGGGCTCACGGACCCGCCCGAAAAGGCAAGCCGAAAGGTGCTAGAGGGCCACGACGGTCGGGAACACGGGGGCCGCCGAGAGGCCCGCCGACCCCCAGGGGCGCCACCCTCCGCACCACCCGACACGCCCCCCCCCGTCCCCCAAGAGTCCCCGGGCCACTCACCCACGGACGACCCGGAGACGTCGGACGACGGAAGAGGTCAAAGTCCACGCCTAGGGTCTGACGAAGCAAGCCGTGAGGCGTTAGAGGACCATTAATGGTCGGAGGTATGGGCCTGCCGAGAGGCCTGATGACCCTCGGGGGCGCCACCCTCCGTATCATAAGACACGTCCCCCTGTCCTCCGAGAGGCTCGGGTTCTTACCACGGACGACCCGAAGCCGTATGGGGAACGGATTACGAGTGGAAAAGGTCAAAGTCCACGCCTAGGGCCTGACGATGCAAGCCGTGAGGTGTTAGAGGACCATTGATGGTTGGAGGTATGGGGCTGCCGAGAGGCCTGATGACCCTCGGGGGCGCCACCCTCCGTACCATAAGACACGTCCCCCTGTCCTCCGAGAGGCCCGGGTTCTTACCACAGACGACCCGAAGACGTATGGGGAACGGATTACGAGTGGAAAAGATCAAAGTCTACGCCTAGGGCCTGACGATGCAAGCCGTGAGGCGTTAGAGGATCATTGATGGTTGGAGGTATGGGGCTGCCGAGAGGCCTGATGACCCTCGGGGCCGCCACCCTCCGTATCATAAGACACGTTCCCCTGTCCTCCGAGAGGACCCGGGTTGTTTACCAGGGACGACTCGGAGACGGGGACGGATTGCGAGCGTATAAGGTCAAAGTCTTCGCCTAGGGCCTGACGATGCAAGCCGTGAGGCGTTAAAGGACCATTGATCGTAGGAGGTATGGGGCCGCCGAGAGGCCTGATAACCCTCGGGGGCGCCACACTCCGTACCATAAGACACGTCCCCCTGTCCTCCGAGAGGACCCGGGTTGTTTACCAGGGACGACTCGGAGACGGGGACGGATTGCGAGCGTATAAGGTCAAAGTCTACGCCTAGGGCCTGACGATGCAAGCCGTGAGGCGTTAGAGGACCATTGATGGTCGGAGGTATGGGGCCGCCGAGAGGCCAGACGACCCCCGGGGGCGCCCCCCTCCGCACCACCAGACTCGCAGCAATGGGCACAAACCGGACCAAATAGATTTAAGAAGGCAACAACTGGTTCACTAATAGGGTGGTCGAAGAATGGGACAAACCGGCAACCATGCAGAAAGCGCTGAAACTATCAGTTGATTAACAAGCAGGAAACAGACTCACCGGCAAAAAACCAAAGGCCGGCAGCGGGTATACCGCTCAGTCCGTTTCCGCGCTAGAAGTGACGACTCAGGCGAGCCGGCTAAGAAGGGAGGGGTAGGGAGGGGGAGGTGGGGTCGACAATGCGCATGCCTGCACAGAGCCGGGAATTTTAAATTTCTGATGATTCTGGCGGAAAATTCCAACCACACTCAACCTTCGGGAAGTGGCCATATGACCAGGAGTGTGGTATGGGATTATCGCTATAGCTTCGCTGTGCAGGTTTCTTTCAGGCGATAATAATGCATGCTTGTTTGTGTCTTTGTGTGTCTGCTATTGTTTCGTATAAGGTGGCGAGTGCGGTGTGTGTTCTCTTGTCAGGAGTGAATCCGTGTTGGTGTGGGTTTAACAAGTCGTGGTCGTGTAGGTGTGCCATTAGTCTGTTTGTGATAATTCTTTCGAATATTTTTCCTGGTGTTTCGAGTAGAGAAATGGGTCTGTAGTTTCGTATTTGTGTTATGTCTTTGTTTTGTTTTGGAATGAATATGATTATTGAGTTTTTAAATTTTTGTGGAAAGTATCCTAGGCTCAGAGTTTCGTTGAATATGTCTGTGAGTAATTGTTTTGTTATTTTTGGTGTGTGTGCGAGTATTTGTTTACTGATTCCGGATTGTCCAGGTATTTTGTTTTTTGTGTGTTTTATTATGCTTGTGACGTCTTCGAGTTGTATGGGTCGGGAAATGTAGTTGTCGGTGTTTAGTCTGTTTAGGTCTATGTCTGTGTATGGTTGTGTGTGGTGGAGGTGTTGTGTTATGTGGGCGAGTATTTTTGTTTCGTGGTTTGTGTCAAAATGCGTATTTTCTTCTGGTGTAATTTGGAATATGTTTTGCCATACTTGTCTGAATGCGGTTTCCTTGTTTTTGTTGTTGTGTAGTTTGTCGTTGTTGTTTGCGGCTACTGGTGTGTGTGTGTGTAATTAGGGAGTGAAGCTCCCACGGGCTTTTAATGTGAGCCCGTTTGGAGGGTGATTTTACTTATGAGTGTGTGTGGGCCCAACCACACACACTCATATATTCACAAAAATACATATGCACATCTCGGCGAATGCACCCTTCCTGATCTATCGGTGTTTGGTGTTACTAGTGGTGTTACAGTGAATACATGTATAAATATATATATATATATATATATATATATATATATATATATATATATATATATATATATATATATATATTTACAGGGGGGCTGACACTCCACCAGCCGACGCAGTTCATAATCGCTTAAATGGCGGCATAGGCGACGCACAAGACCCTCAGATATTGTCGGAGGCCCTCTTGAGGGAACAACGGTCCTCCAGTCGCAGACGGAAGAGCAGAGTCTCCAGTTTTCTAGGTGTGGAGCGAGGAAGTACAAGGGGCTCATAGTCTGTGACTGCCCTGTACCACCTTGCCCTCTCTGACACCTCTGCCTCCAGTCTGTGCTGAAGGAACCGTTGTACCTGATTCAGAGCCCTGGTGCGTAGGCGCAACTGATTTCTGCTGAGAGGGACGACAACATCGACTTTGGGTCTTTTGCGCGCCGTTTCAGCTGCGGCGTCGGCTAGCTCGTTACCTGGGACACCTATGTGGCTCGGCACCCAGTTGAGCGTAACACTCCTGCCTTGCTGATGCAGCTTCAGCAGGAGTGCTAGGATGGAGGTCAGTAGGCGTACATTGTCGCTGGGCTGTGTCGATTCTAAGCTGCCTAGCAGAGACTGTGAATCCGTGTGGATCACCACAGGACCAGCTCGAGATATTAGAGCATGCTCTAACACTCCTTGGACCGCTATGGCCTCAGCTTGGAGAGTGGACGCATGATCAGATACTCTCCTGCCGAAGGTCAAACCATCTGTCATGAAAGCAGCCCCCGCACTACGAGGCCTGTTGGGGTCTACGGAGCCATCCGTATAATAGACCGCCAATCCAGGTTCCGATAGTGCGCGAATGCCTTGTAGGGCCTGCGCTCGTATTCTTTCCTGATCACATAACTTCTTCTTACTGGGAAGCTTTGTGACAACGAAGGTTGCAGGTATCGACAGCCATGGTGGTGGGGGTTTGAACTCTGGGTGTGGAGAGTCCCTACCCTTCTCAAGGAGAGTGCTGGTGAGCCTGAAGGAGTCCAGGAGTCCAGCCGCCTGTGATAGCCAGGTACCGGAATGGATAAGAGTATCCACCCGTCCCAGAGCTGTCACAAGGCTCTGACTCAGCTCAGTTATCCTGGGGCTCTGGGCTATCTTGGCAAGAAAGTCCACCTCCAGCCTTCTGACCCGTGATGTTAATGAAGGCAATGAAGCCTCCATCTGGAGGTTAACAATCTTAGTCCAAGGTTGAGCTCCTAGGATAATCCTTGCTGCGGCATTTTGGCAAGGCTCCAGGTCCTCAAGCTTGGCAGTCGCCACATTTATGAGAGCTGGGGCAGCGTAGTCCACCAAACTGCGGACGGCTTGCACATAAAATGTGCGAAGGACCCGATGCGTGGTACCAAGTGCCTTCCCCGTCATTGCTCTCATAACTGTGGTTCTTGCCTTCAGTCTCTCCTTGAGATAGGCTAGTTCCTTCTGAGAGGTGAGCCTCCCATCAATCCAGACCCCCAGGTACTGAAACTGGTAAACCCAGTCCAGCCTAAGGTCCTGGATGGTGAGGTGCTCCCCTTCCTTCCAGAGTCCTATTGCCATGGCCTTCGATTTTGTAGGGGAGATCTTTAACCCTAACCTGCAACATTCGGTCGCCACAGTGCTCAAGCAACACTGGGCCCTGCTGAAGCACCGCCGTTTCCCAGTAATTATGAGCGCAATATCATCTGCATAGCAGATGACCTTGCACCCATGTGGTACAGGTAGTTCCAGAATATTGGAGACGAGCACATTGAACAGAGTGGGGCTGAGGACCCCCCCCCCTTTGGAGTGCCATTCTCCAGCATTCTGGCCTCTGATATGTGACCCTGAAATCGTACTTTCGCAGACCGGTGACTGAGATAGTCAGCAATCCAAGAAAGCAGCTTGCCTTTTACGCCCTTGCGAGCAAGGATGTCTAATATCACAAGTGGACTGGCCAGCTCAAACGCCTTTTCCAAATCCAAAAAGACCACGATGTACGGTGTGCCACTGACAGCATTGAGGAGTGTTGCTATACTGTTTGCTGTGCCAGTGCCCTTGCAGTAAGCATGTATATGCTCATGCATTGAGTCCAGTTTCCACAGCAGCCTGTTTAGCACAATTCTCTCCGCTGTCTTCCCCATGCAGCTTGTCAGGCTGATGGGACGATAAGCACTAGGTTCCTTCGGCTTTGGAATTGGCGTTATTATTGCCGTCTTCCAGGCTGTTGGTAGCTTGCCAGTCCTCCAAGACGCGTTTATCACCCTTAGAAGTGCCTCGTCACCCGCTGGCCCAAGATGAGTCAGCATGGAATAGGTGATGAGGTCCTCTCCAGGTGCCGTATCTGAGCTGGTCCTGTGTGTGACCCGTAGCTCCTGAAGCGTAAAGTTAGCGTCAGCATCATCCGATCGACTCATCATGTCCTCAACACTATGACGCCTCACTCCTTGGAGGGCCTGCAGTGTGTCTTGAACACACTGCGGAAGTGAGGTGCTGCTGGAGCGAGAGACAAACTCTTGCACCAGCCGCTGCGCCTCAGCATCAGGGGCATGATGAGTGCGTCGCAGTTGAGTCCTGCCAGTAGCTCTACGGAGCTTAGACCACAGCTCTGCTAGGGAGGTGTGAGCGTTAAAGCCCTCACACCATTCAAGAAATTGAGCTCTTCTGGCATCTGCAGCTATGACGTGAGCGTCATGAATTGCAGCGCGCAAGTTGGCCAAATTGGTCTGAGTTCGGCGCCGTCGGAAAATACGCCTAAGCATGTTCACCCGATGGTTGGCCTCTCTCACCTCAGGGGTATAATACCAGCTGTTCTTGTGTTCTCTGGGGGACTGACGAGTCTTTGGGATGGCTCTGTTGGCAGCCACCTAAATGGCTGCAGAAAAGTCAGCTTCTAACGTTTCCACGTCCTGTGGTGGAACGTAGGACACTGCCCATTCTTCAACAGACTTCTCAAACACTGGCCAGTTTGCCAAAGCTGTCTTCCACCTGTGAACAGGTAATACAGCTGGTATGGGTGGTGTATCCCGTATGTGCACAGAGACACCGAAGTGATCGCTAGTGACAATAGGATGCACCTCCCAGGTTACCCTAGGGAGGAGAGTGGCCGTCGCCAAGGTCAGATCAAGTCGTCCACCTTGCACGTGCGTCGGATTTCCATCATTCAACAACGCAATGTCAGGGCATTCATCTAATACGTAATTTAAGTGGCGCCCAGCGACATTGGGCCCTTGGGGCGACATCAAGATATTATGATGGGCGTTGAAGTCCCCTCCTATGATGAGGAGCCTGTCCGCAGCAAGAGCACACACTTCTCCAAGGTCCAGTTCCGCTCTCTGGCCCCTGTATATGTTATAGATGGTGTACGTTTCATGGGCTCGATGGAGTCGAACCGCAAGAACTTCCACACCATCCCCACATGATACAGGGTCCACGATCTCACTGCAGGGGATGGATGATTTGACTAAGATCATGCACCCCCTAGTAGTGAGTGAGCGAGGAAGGGAGAAGATGCGATATTCCGGAAATCGCACCTCGTCACTCACCAATGTCTCCTGGAGGTAGCATGATATCGTAATCATGCTCTTGCGCAAGCGCAAGGAGATACGAGCTTTTACTGCGGAACCCGTTTATGTTCCACTGTAGCAACCTTAAGTGACTATTGAACAGGGCGATCGTCTTCCCTGTCAGTCTCCATAACGGTCTCATCTTGTCCTCCCCGGTCAGACGACAAGATGGGTTGCGACTTTGTGACAGTGGAAACATTTTCCTCCTCATCAGAAGAGGATTCTTCAAGCCTAAGTGCAAGTTGACGTTGGGGCCTAGCAGAAGACACTTTCCTAGTCTTTGAAGATGTAGGTGTAGCTTTCCCAATAGTAAAAGTGGGTGTGGCGGTCTTGGGGGGAGTGGGAGGGGAGGAGGAGGAGGTTGAGGAAGAGGAAGAGGTAGTGGAAGAGACGGGGGAGGAGGCAGGAGAGGAGGAGGTAGAGGGGGAGGGAGTCCTCTCCTTTCGTCTAGGGTTCCTCTTCTCTTTTAGGAGTTTGAGCACGTTCTTGACGGCCCTATTCACCATGACTAGCATCTTCTCTGGGTCGCTCTCCCCTAGGGTGGTAGCGACTGCAGAGACGACACCAGTCACAATCAGGTCGATATCATCCTCCCTAAGGGGGATGACATCAGACGGATATTGAGGTGGGGGGGGGGCGTCGGTCCTGTGCTCGTGGGGTTGGGACAGGGAGCGTGGACTTGGCTTTAGGTTTGGGGGTGGGATTGGAGGCAGGCGTGGATTTGGAGGTGGGCGCGGGTTTGGAGGCTGGCGCGGGTTTGGAGGCGGGCACGGGTTTGGAGGTGGCTTTTTTGGGAGCTGGTTGTGGTTTTGTGTTTGTCTGTGTAGGAGCTGGTTTCAGTGATGGAAAGTGCTCCTGATTGTTCAGATCAGGAGCACTATGCGTAGGTGGTTGTGGTGCTGTAGTAGGAGAGTGTTTCCTGCTGCCCCATACAAATGTTCCTGGGGCGGCAGGTATGAAGTCCTGTCGCTTCTCTGTCCTCTCTTTCGAGGCAATGGCCTGCATTTGACGCACTGCGCATGAGGTATTCCAGGCGTGGTGCTTCTTTCCACAATTGGGGCACTTGGCAACAGTCTCAGTGTCAGCCTTGAACTTGTTGAGACAAGTCTCGGTGGCATGAGGCATGCTGCAAATACCACACTTGGGTTGCTTAGCAGTGCACCTCGCCTGGTGGTGACCATAGCGCTGACACCTGAAGCAACGAAGAGGATCAGGGATGTACGTTCGTACATCATACCTGCCATACCAACCCAGGTCAATCTTATTGAAGGGTTCTCCTTTGATGGTTATAAGTACCTAGCGTGTCGGCGTCTTGTCCCATCGGCGCATTCTCGTGGCCGCGATTACCTGACTGTGGTCTTCGATGGCCTCAGTCATGTAGGTGGTCGGGTAATCGTGTACCACGAGTCGATGCTTCCTGTCTTCCGGGTTGAGACGCTCCAGGTTCACCGGCTTACCATCGAGCGACTTGATCCCGTCCAGCTCCTCGACGAGTTCGTAAATGCTTGGTAACAGTAGCACGTTACCATCGCCGAGGGGCCGGAGGGACAGAAGCTTGCCGCGGAGGGGGCCCTTCTCGAGAGCTCTCACCACCTCAAAAGCAGTGTCGTACCCCACCGAGGGTACGACCTTGAAGATGGGGAGCTTGCCACCCTTTGAACTAACTGGGGCCATCACTACAGCAGCTTCATCGTCCGATGGAGCCGCCGAATCTGGTGCGCATGGACGCTTCTTCGACACGCCAGTCGCAGAGTCAGTAGCCGCCATGGCGGCACTGATGACGAGAAAAAAACTAAGGTGACGCAACAGTAATTTCGTGAAAAAAGGCGGAAATCTAAGGGGCAGGGGGACGCGGGCGTTTACTAGCGTGTTGGTGCTGATTCGCTTTACGTGACCTGTCTACCTAGCAGCAATCGATCAAATACGAGGCCCGAGTGCACTAGAGCGTGCGAGACCGGGCTTTTCTAGAAGACGGGATTCCCCCCTCTCCCGCCGTAAAAGCAATTTTTAACAGAACCGCAAGGGCTATGCTAATCGTGCAGGGAGAGTTATATATATAATCCTGCCAGAGCGAGATTCCTCTAAGAAGGGGGAATTGCCTCGGGTAGCAGTACTTTCGCGAGAGTGGGCGGTAGCACGACAATCAGAGCTAGAGTCTAGGGTGATTGCGGCTAAACGAGACGTAGAAGACGTGGTGTAGGAACGCAGCGGGGGTGTCCTTTCCATCCGGAATATTTTATCTCTGCGAGCGTTATATAGTGGATACGTGCATAGTTTATATACATGCTTTGCGGCTAAAGGGGGTATGCGAGCGTAGAACGCTGTGTTCTGATTGGCCCGCTGAGACAGCCAATCGTGAAGCGCTATACTCGCCGAGGATTTAGCCCAGGTGAAGTTCCCAGCCTTACTGTTGATGTTGGGACGAGTAGTGATGTAAGCAGCTTCTATGGATTTCCTGGTCTTCTTACCCATGCCTTTGTGTAATGCCTCGGTTCGGTTCTATTATGTGGTGCCCAGATTCGTCTACATGCACCACCATTGCGTTGGTGAGCCTATGGTGACTGAGGGCCTTGTGTTCCCTGATCCTTGTATTAAGCCCCCTCTTCGTCTCTCCATAATATGCTTTATCGCATGATGTGCATGGGATCTTATGCACAACGCATTCCCCACTCCCCCTCATCTTGGTTCCTCTTTTTAGTAGCCTATATCACCGGTCTTCGTTCCCGAGGTTATCGCTGCTTTAACACCCGTGCTCCTGAGCATTCTAGTAATGTCTCCTATCTTCTCAGAGTTAGGAAGCGCCATGTACGATGTTCTGTTGGTGGCGTTGCCTTCTCTTTCTTTTAACCTGCTTATGTGGATGATTTCTTCCGCTCTTCGTCTTAAGCTCAGGATCAAGCCCTTGGGGTAGCCAAGTTTCAAGAAGGCCGCGATGACGTATTCGATTTCCTCCTCCAGGAATTCCTCACTGCATATCCTGTAGGCACGCAGGAAGAAGCCCATGACTACCCCCTTTTTCGTCCTCTCATTATGTGCCGACAGGTAGTGTATGAAGTTGTCACGGTTCGTAGGCTTTCTGTAAACCCTGAATTGGAGGCCCTCAGTTGTCTTTATTAACAGGGTATCCAGAAACGGGAGCTTTCCCTCTTCTTCCTCTTCCATAGTGAATTGGATCTGCGGATTCACTCTATTTAATTGTCTCCTGATGTCATCCAGGTCTGTCCTGTTTGGAGCGATTATAAGCACATCGTCCACGTACCTGAGCCATATTGCCCTCCTTCCTACGATATGAGAGTAGTGGTCCTTCTCTTGGACCTCCATGAAGAGGCAAGCAGCCACGGCGCTCAGAGGTGACCCCATTGCTAGGCCACTGTGCTGAAGAAACTCTTCTCCCTCGAAGGTGAATGAACCAAAGTTTACGCACATGGATACCAGCTTCATGAAGTCTCCCCTGGGCAGCGGCAACTCCTCCTCGTCCATGTTGATGACCACTCTCCACACTGCCTCCAAAGCGCCATCTGTGGGAACTTGTGTGAATAAGGACTTGACATCATAACTGGCCATTTTCTTGCACCTCATGCTTGTCCCCTTTAATCTGCGCAGCATGTCCTCTGAGTTTTTTTTTTTTTTTTGGGGGGGGGCGCTCCTGTTATTGGATTTGCGAGAGCGACATTGGAACTTTCCCGAGCGAAATCGCACGTCGCTCCCGTGTATCTTTTTTTTCTTCGCTGCCACGTAATCTGCTTTGTCCATGACCACGACGTCGCCCCCTTTGTATACTTGTGAGATGAAAATGCTGATATCCTTACCGACTTCCTTCAGCGCTGCGATGTATCTGCGCGGGAGGGACCTCGGAAGACTGGCAGAAAGGGCTATGCAGCATGCCGTGACCCCTTGTTTGAATCCCTTCTCAGCCTCGGTGTCCGACCAATTACTGTTTTTCAAGGTGTAGTCCGTGAAGCTCTTGTTATCAATCCCTGTGTCAAACTTGAGACCCAGGGGTAAAGCCTCGGTTTCCGTGTCCGCCAGGGGCCTGGTCGACATGTTGTTGATCAAATCCGGTCTCCCCACCGTCCTCCATTCGCTGCTCGCACACAATACCTGTAACTTTCGGTGGAGCCTCACCCTCTGTGCCGTATCCTCCTCCTTCAGTCTTGTCACCAGGTAGTTGGGGAGATGTGTATGTTGCAGATTGTTCTTGATCTCCTCCATTCCGTACTGAAGTTGTTTGCAGCTCTCCTCCAAGTATATCCTCGCAGTTCTAGAGAATGGTGTGGTATCACATCTGAGGTGTTGCGGCGTCGATTTTGGGACCACTTGCTCAGCGATGCAATTTAGTAGGAAAGCTCTTCGGTTCCTAAGACTCTGCAGTTTCCTCCTTGTATTCAGCTCCTTCTCCACATTGTCCAGTTCGCCATTGCCGTCTGAAGACAATGGAATATCTGTGGTGACCTAAATGTTGTGGCAATTTTACCTAGAGTGCAGCTTGGTTACACAAAGTTTGGTTGTTTTCTCTGTAAGTGGGACAGTCATGATAAGAAAATCATTATGAAAAGAATGTGTAGCCGAAATGATCTCTGACCCCCGGAGAAAAGAATGTTGTCAATCCTCCTCTTGTTGATTCACAGAAATTTTATCTGTCCCCTTTACATATTGAGCTATAGGGTTGATGCAATTTCTTATTAAAGGTATAGATAGAACTGGCAAGGGATTCACATATCTGAAAAACAAGTTTCCTTGAGTAAGTGACGCAAAGATCAAAGAAGTAATTTAGATGGACCACAGATTAGGGAGCTGATGAGAGACCAAAATTTCGATGAAGAGCTAAATGACATTGAAAAAGCTGCATGGCTGTCATTTAAGGAAGTTTGCGCAGAGTTCTTGGGGAATCGCAAAGCAAATAACTATTCTGAAATCGTTAAAGAGCTACTGACATTCTACAAGGCCTTGGGATGCAATGTGATCCTAAAAATCCACTTTCTAGTCTCTCACTTGGAATTTTCCCATGCAAATCTTGGCACCGTTAGTGATGAGCACGATGAGAGGTTTCACCAGGACATTCTGAACATGGAAACCCGGTATCAAAGGAAGTGGAGCTCTTCAATGTTAGCTGATTACTGTTGGACACTGAAAAGGGATCTCCCAGAAGCAAAATACACTCGAAAATCACACATTTCTACACTAAAATATCAGCCTCATTTATTAGTTATAATTGTTTAAATTTTAACATGCTATCACAGAAAAAATATGCCTGGTAGGAAAATTCTGAAAACGTATTTCAAATATTCAGATAAGCAGAAAAAAATCTATCGCGTTCATCTCCTTTTGCTTGTGAGACAAGTATTTTAATACAATTTGTTGACCAGTCTATACGATGATAAAAATAAATTTAGATTCACTTAATTTTTGGTCTAAACATCTACTTGAGAAATATTTTATTGCTACCACTCTAGAGCAATTATTGCTATATAGGTCAAACGTACCGCTCTAATATATTGTTAGTAAGTAACTCGTGATTGGTTGCAGTCTTGTTGCGTCATATGTTTCTATTTGTCGATTGGTTGTGTTGGCAAACAAATCTGGAAGAAACGAGCGCAAATTTATTTGAAATTTTCTCACTTAGAACATATTCAGTAACAATATATGATATCAATCATTTAATAATAAAAATTATCAATTTAAATTATATTCATTCGAATAAACATTAAAAAAAATCATCTGCAATGAAATTTTCTAAGGAATCTCAGTATACGCTTGTGGCCATCGAAAGGCCATTGTAAACACAAATATGGCAGATTTCGATGCGATTGACACAATAGAAAGAGACGAAGAGGACAATTCATCTTCGTCAATTGAATCTTATACACAAGTTCCAGAGCCAGTGATAATTAGAGGGGCAGGAAACATAACTGTGTAAGTACCAGTCATACATGTTTATCCTAATTTATGGTAGGGAACTCCACTATTGACTTACCTTGTTGCCTGTCGTCCTCTAACGCGAAATTGCGATGCTACTTTCCCTTTTAATAGGAATAGGGATATACTTCAGATCAAATTCATTCCTTAGGCTCCTAGAAGGAGAAAATAGTATCTTGTAATGTAAACTCAATAAATTCTAAGGTAGGGATTATTGTATCTAATAGGAATGAGAGGTTTTTATTTCTAAATGGTAACCAGTTGATTATTATTATAATTATTTTGTATGAAATACTCAAAAGATAAAACGAGGTAATGCTGCGAGTGTCTACTTGTTATGAGGGAAGGTCATTATGGAACAATAACTGTCATTTCAAATTTATTTCCTTGTGTGCTACATGTTAGGAATAAAATTCAGTTGAGTTGTGGATGTGGGGCTGTTTTGAGAATATTTCATTGGATCATCTAGTTCTGTTGAATTAGGCAAGATAGGTTGTAGTATTGTATTGTACTTTTTCTGTTGGCATATAATTTCTTAAAAGAGGTGATCCATGATAAACACTACTTTTTACAAGATGTCTTGAATGTAGATATCAGAAACATGATATTAGATGATACAGTGTAACAGTGTTTGTTTTTTATATGATACTTAGGAAAATAAATGAGTGAAGATTTGAATATGATGGGCAAATAGAAAAGCCCTCACTCCTGTCTATCACTTCTACCACATAACATGAAAACAACCATTTATATATAACAAAAAAAATTATACCAGCAGGATATTACTCAAACATCTTCAAGAGATCAGCTCTACATTAGAACACATCTGTACAAAAATACATACACACTCAAATCATAAAACAAAAATTAAAAGACCAACCACCAGACTCAATAGTATATATACAATATTTGTGAAGTAAAATAAATCAAGTAAGATGTTAGACAGTAAAATAAGTTTAGCCTCATAATCTGCTGGACTCACCAAGACATCAGCCTAACTGAGAAATTGGTATTTGTTTAGTTGTGTACATGGACATGATATAGCAGAAAATTAGATATTAATTTTGTAAATTATAATACATGAACGTAATATGCAATTTTTTTAATAAATGATATCTTGCTACAAGCAAATATACTAATGAACGAAGTAACCCTCAGTACTTCCCCCAGTACCTGGCGAGGTATATATTCTTGAAGGAATGCCATGGAGCTGAAATCCATGCATTCCTTGAAGCTATGAAAAACCTATACTAGGTCCGTTCAAAAAGTATCCGACCTTGGTCCATAAAAGGAAAAATGATTTACCATTCAGGAATCCATTTTTGTGGCAGTTGATGGCACCCTTACTGCGCATGCGTGGAAATTTTAAGAGCTGTAGTGCGCGCCAGTTCCCACCTGTTAAGGCTAGAGTGCAGTCATCCAGTACGTACTCGTCGGATTATCATCCTTGCGCAACATGTCTGAGCGTATCGAGCAACGCTATTGCATTAAGTTCTGCCACAAGCTTGGTGATACACAAGTGCAAACTATCCAGAAGATTCAGCAAGCCTTTGGCGATGAATCCATGGGAATAACAGATAAAGGAGTGGTATAACAGCTTCAAGCAAGGACAAACCTCAGTTGAGAGCAGGCCACGGTCTGGCAGGCCATCCACCAGCAGAAACGAAGAATTCATTGCGAATGTTTGTCGAATAGTGGAGGACGACCGTCGTATAACCATCAACGAGATTGTCGGAGAAGTAGGAATAAGCACAGGATCAGTTCATGCAATTTTAACCGAAGATTTGGCCATGCGACGAGTGTCTGCAAAATTTGTTCCAAAGTTGCTGGTGGAACAGCAGAAACAACTCCTTCTGGAAATTGCACAAGACCTGCTTGACTGTGCTAACAGTGATTCTGACTTCATGAAGACCATCATCACTGATGATGAGACATGGGTGTATGGATACGACCCGGAAACAAAATTTCAGTCATCACAATGGAAGCATCAGACATCACCAAGACCAAAAAAAGCACGACAGGTTCGGAGCAACGTCAAGGTAATGTTGACATGTTTTTTTGACTCCAGTGGTATTGTGCATCATGAATATGCACCAGCAGGACAAACAATTAATAAGGAGTATTATCAGGAGGTGCTCAGATGAGAGGAAGGGTGGGAGGGGTGTGGAGTGTATTTAGGGATGAAATGGGTGGGAGTGTTTTTGTGCCTTTCCCTTTTTGGCTACCTCCCTTGGAAGGGGGAAAAAGCCTTGGTATATGTATGTATGTATGTATTATCTGGAAGTTATGCGACACCTTCGCGATGCTGTGCGACGAAAACGACCGCAAATGTGGGCTGCGCGCAACCATGACAATGCACCTGCTCATTCTGCCCACCTGATCCAAGCTTACCTGGCCAAAAACAATACTCCACTTGTTCAACACCCTCCCTACTATCCAGATGTGGCACCTTGTGACTTCTGGCTCTTCCCTAAACTGAAAAAAATACTTAAAAGGGAAGCGCTTTGAGTCGAGAGAGGAAATTATGAGAAAAACGAAGGCAGAGCTCTACAACATTCCAATTTCGGCATTCCAGAGATGTTACCAGCAGTGGCAGCACCGCTGGGAGAAGTGTGTGCACTCCCAAGGGGAGTACTTTGACGGTGATTGAATAAAAGTTTTGAAATGTACACAAATCTTTTCTTTATGGACCAAGGTCGGATACTTTTTGAATGGACCTCGTATACCCTGCTATCAGAAAGAGTGATTGAACAGGCTGTCAACATCCGTGACGACGACAATGATGATCCAGATGACCTTAAATTACAGGTACCAATTTATTAAATACACGATAGGTTAGGTTAGTAAAATTTATCATCCTTTCATTTCTTTGACATCGGCATCTATCATAACAAACATGGCATACCATTCATCCGGTGTGGCTTCGTTACTTACAAAATCTGTTTTAGCAACTATTTTGTTTTTTATTTCCGCCAAGAATATTGCATATTACGTCGATACATTATAATTTACAAAATTAATAATTAATTTTCTAACGCTATAGTGTGTCTATGTACACAACTGAACATTTACCGAGAAATTTAAGGATAAAAAGCAAGACTCACACTGGCACAACTATGTTCAGCCAAATACCCATCATTGAAACAGTATCAACATATAATAGGACTGGCCACAGAATCAAATTGCTTCAGGTATAATAACCATACAAGACACAGGATTTTAATTCTGCATTGTTCCATTGTTCTACTCTTACCATACCGAGAAAATATATCTTTTCCTTGGGTGACTTGTGGGCAGACCTGGTGGTTGTTGCTGGTTACCATGGACCCATAGGTCTTGCAAGAGAACTAGGGCAAGAAGTTGATTGATGGTGCACCAGTATGTCATACTTACCCTGTATTATAATTTTAAAGTTAGTTATGTCTAAGTGATTGACTAAGCTGTGTAGATGTATAAATTTCCGTGGGACAAATGGTAGGCATCTGTACAGGGTGGTCTAGCAAGAAGGGTGTCGGAGAAAGTCATTTCCTTGCTGCCTGTAAACCCCTTCTTGAATGATGTAGGGGCTCTGTTGTAAACAAGATGTGCATGTATACTGTGAGGCAGTAATGACATGAGGCCGTGAGATCAACAAGAAACACTGCGTGAAAATAGATCTTTCCACTTCAAAGAACTTGAAAATGCTGATAAACAACATTAAGCCAGAGTCACACCAAGCTTATGACCTGTTTCCAACCACCTTTAACTGAAAATCAAGCAATTGGTTGGCAGCACAAAACCTATGCAAGGAACTGAAATGGAAAAAGTTAATGTGGTTGATAAGATGAAAATCTATGTACTGGGGACTATGCAATGTGTGTTGTAATATATCTATTAATTTATCGATTTATGTATCTTATTACCGACTACCAGCAACTTCCAAAGACTACTTGCAACTGACCGGCAACCACCTGGTTGCTGGTGGTCGGAAATAGGTCATAAGCTTGGTGTGTGACTGGGCCCTTATATATCATACATACATATACCAAGGCTTTTTCCCCCTTCCAAGGGGGGTAGCCAAAAAGAAAAAGGCATAAAATCATTCCCACCCATTCCATCCCTGAATACACTCCACACCCCTCCACCCTCCCTCTTATCTTAGCACCTCCTGGATGACGGGTCATCCCTGCACCTTGTCCACTGCCCTGGGTCAGAAGCAGTGTCGCAAGACACAGCACATCAACAGCAAGGCCGCTTCATTAAATCGGCGACCCCCCCTCTCCGTCCCCCATTGCATAAAATGAGAGGACAGGGAGAAATCCCTTCGGGCTGCGTCAAATTTTGCTCACACATACTACCTCACCCCCCCATCCACCTGCCCATTCCACCTCATGCTATCACAACATCATCCATATACAGCCATTCTCCATTCATCCCTGTATATATCAAAACTGACTTTTGGTAATGAAGAGGAACTTCCTGACCCCTTATCTTTACATGATGATGAGTGGGCAAATGATATTTCAAGAAGATTGAGATGAATTACAGCAATGGTCTGAAAAGTGGCTAATGAAATTTAACACAAGTAAATGCAAGGTAATGCACATAGGTAAAAATTACAGTAAGTACGATTACAAGTTAATTGGAAATTCGTTAACAAAAATGGATAGTGAAAAGGATCTCTGTAATTATCATCAACAATCTCAAATCATCTATGCTGTGTATTTCAGCCTCTGAGAAAGCAAATAAGATTCTAGGACTGATTGTGTGATCTTTTGACTTCAAAAGTCCATCACTCATTAACAAACTATATAAATGGTTAGTTCGTCCACATTTGGAATATGCTGTTTCTGTATGGTCACCGAATCTTATTAAAGACATTGATAGATTGGAAAAAGTACAACGGCAAGCCACAAAACTGATTCCAAATATAAAATATAAATCATACAAATATCGACTAATACATATGAATCTGTTTTCCCTAAAAAGTGTAGACTCAGAGGTGACTTGATACAGGTCTAAGATTCTAAAGGGAATTAATAACATCAAAAGTGACAAACTTTTCACACTGAATGAGAATCAGACAAGAAACAATGGTCACAAACTGTCAGGGAATAGATTTAATTTGGAAGTGTGTAGAAACAACTTTGCCAACCATGTAGTTGATGAATGGAATAAACTTCCTGCAGAGGCAGTGCAATGTAGTTCAGTTTGAAACTTTAATAATCATTTAGATAAGCACCTAAGGAAGATGCTGTAATGACTGTCATTTATTTTATATTATTTGTTTTGTTATTATTAGTCTTTTTACTTTCTAAAAAGATTAATAATAACAAAACAAATCAAGTAGAGAAGAAAAGGTAAAAGGTGCAGATGGAGAGATGATAATGGAAGAGAGGGCAGTGAGAGGAAGGTGGGCAGAGTATTTTAGGGAGTTGCTAAATGTGAAGGAGGATAGGGAGGGAAAGGTAGTTGCAGTGGGAAGCGCTAAGAAAATGAGGGTGATGAGTGAGGAAAATGGAGGAGAAATAGGGAAGGATGAAGTGAAAGCAGCGGTTAAGATGATGAGAGCAGGTAAGGCACCTGTGTTGGATGGATGCCATGCAGAATGTCTGAAGAAAGGAGGTACAGTTATGGTGGACTGGCTGGTGAGGTTATTTAATGTTTGTTTAAGAGAGGGTAGAGTGCTGGAGGATTGGAGGAGTGCCTGTATAGTTCCACTTTACAAGGGAAAGGGGAACAAGTGTGAGTGTAGTAGTTTCAGAGGGATCAGTTTGTTGAGTGTAGTTGGGAAGGCTTATGGGAGGGTCTTGATTGAGAGGATTATGAGAGGAACAGAGGGAGTAATTGGTGAGGAACAGTGTGGAGTTAGGACAGGTAGGGGATGTGTAGATCAGATTTTTGTGGTAAGATAGATATGTGAGAAAGCTATAGGAAAAGGTAAGGATGTTTTTGGGCTTTTATGGATCTGGAAAAGGCTTACGATAGGGTAGACAGGAAGGTACTGTGGGAGGTACTGCAAATATATGGGATAGGAGGAAAGCTTTGAAGAGCAGCCAAGAACTTTTATGAGAGTAGTAGAGCTTGCATTAGGATTAGAAATGGAGAGAGCGAATGGTTTGAGGTAAAGTTGGGACTTCGTCAGGGGGGTGTTATGTTGCCCTGGCTGTTCAATCTTTACATGGATGGGGTGGTGCGAGAGGTGAATGCAAGGGTAGTGGGTCAGGGGTTAGAGGTAATTAAAGAAAATGGAGAAAAGTGGGAGGTGAGCCAGCTGTTGTTTGCTGACGACACCGCTTGTATCAGGATCAGAGGAGAGATTGAGGAAGTTAGTGACAGAGTTTGAGAAGGTGTGTGAAAGAAAGAAGCTGAAGATAAATGTGGGCAAAAGTATGGTGATGAGATGTACAAGGGGAGAGAGTGACAGTAGGCTGGAAGTGAGCATTAAGGATGAGAAACTGGAGGAAGTGGATAGTTTCAGATACTTGGGTCGCCGAATTTATGAAGCGGCCTTGCTGTGGATGTGCTGTGTCTTGTGACACTGCTTCTGACCCAGGGCAGTGGACAGGATGCAGGGATGACCCATCATCCAGGAGGTGCCAAGATAGGAAGGAGGGTGGAGGGGAGTGGAATATATGGGAAATGAAATGGGTGGGAGTGATATCTATGCCTTTTTTTTGGCTAGCCCCCGTGTAAAGGGGAAAAAGCCTTTTATATATGTATGTATGTATTATTAGTCTATTTGTTTATAAGTATTTGCTTGATTTTCATTTATTATTAGTTATGTGAATTTATTATTATTTACTATTTACCTGTTTGTTTATTATTTAACTATACCTATGCATTTATTTTACTTATTATTATGTACTTTATTATAGTTTTTATTTATTCATTTACTTATTTATTTATCATTATTATAATATTTTTTGCATCTGACCTTGATATGGACCAAAGGTCTCCTGTCAGCATCCTCCATCATTGTAATCCTTTGTAATTACCAGGCCTAACATGGAGAGGTGTCCCTGAATACCGTGTAGACATGCAAATTGTTTTCACAAAGGAGTCCAACTTTCTTTTACATCACTTGTAGTTTCAGCTTGTTCCCTCAACTGCTAGACCAAACAATGGGGTTCATTAGCCTGTTTGAAATTTTGGTTAGCCAAGTACTATTATCTTGGATATTGTTGTGGAACTCGGATCATATCTATAAGCAGGATCCCTATTTAACACTCCCAGTCACAATTTCATGAAGACAATCAACACATGGTCTTCTATGGACAACCTTTTCAAAGACTTTTTTCTTTTTCCATACCTCTTACCACCCAAAGGAATACTGACAAATTTGCCAAACTAGTAAAAAACTTAATTGATTTAGACTTTTTACCAAAGTCACAGCCAAAAATGTTAGTCTTGAGCTTTGAATTCTCTTCTTGTAACTCATAAATTTATTGATTCTGCATCAAGTTGGGAAGTAGTCAATTTTAATTCCCCATTCACTTCCAGATCGTCAGTATTGTATTGTATACCAATGTTGTTCTGCTCATTTTGGGTTCCTTCATCACCACTTTTCTCTGACTGGTCTATTACCTGGTCAGTCCTTGAATGATCATAAGATTTAAAACCTTTTGATACCGTCCCCCACGAAAGCCCACTTACTAAGTTAGCTTCACACAGAGTAAGTGGTAGCCTATTAAGTTGGAGTGGAAATTGGTTGAATGATCGAAAACAGTTGTTTTAAATGGCAAAACTTCTAGATAGAAAAATGTTATGAGTGGAGTTCCTCAGGGTTCTGTTCTTGGGCCACTTCTATTCATAGTATATATATAGATGATATAGACCATGGACTAAAATCTATTGTCTCCAAATTTGCTGATGATACAAAATTGTGGAATGGAAGTTATTTGGAAATTCATTAACAAAAGTGGATAGTGAAAAGGATCACAGCGTAATTATCAGTAACGATCTCAAATCATCTTAAGCAGTGTATTTCAGCCTCTGAGAAAGCAAACAAGATTCTAGGACTGATTGCATGATCTTTTGACTTCAAAAGTCCATCTCTCATTAACAAGCTATATAAATTGTTAGTTCGTCCACATTTGGAATATGCTGTTTCTGCATGGTCATCGAATCTCACTAAAGACATTGACATATTGGAAAAAGTACAATGGCAAACCACAAAACTGATTCCAAATATAAAAAATAAATCATACAAAAATCGACTAAAACATATGGATCTGTTTTCCCTAAAAAAAGTATAGACTGAGAGGTGACTTGATACAGGTATTTAAGATGCTAAAGGGAATTGACATCAAAAGTGACCAAATTTTTACACTAAATAAGAATCAGACAAGAAACAATGGTCTCAAACTCTCAGGAAATAGGTTTATTTTGGAAGTGTGTAGAAACAACTTTGCCAAACATGTAGTTAATGACTGGAACAAACTTCCTGCAGAGGCAGTGCAATGTAGTTAATTCGAAGCTTTAAGATTCATTTAGATAGACACCTGAGCAAGGTGCTGTAATGACTGCCATTTATTTTATATTATATGTTTATTTGTTTATTATTATTTGCTTGATTTCCATTTATTGTTAGTTATCTGTCAATATATTATTAGTTACTATTTACATGTTTGTTTATTATGTAACTATACCTATGCATTTATTTATTTCATTTATGAGGAGGCATCCTAAGATGAGATGGATGGATGGGGTAAAAGGGGCATTATGAAAGAGAGGTATGTCTGTTGAGGAAGGATGGGAGAGGACAGAAGATAGGGGTGAATGGAGAAGGGTTGTGTATGGATGATGCTGTGATGCATGAGGGGGAGTGGGTGGGGGATGGGGGCTGAGGAAGTATGTATGAGAAATAAATTGACACAGCCCGAAGGGATTTCTCCCTGTGTTCTCCTTTTCTGCATGAGGGGATGGAGAGGGAGGGTCAGCGAATTAATGAAGCAGCCTTGCTGTGGATGTGCTGTGTCTTGCGACACTGCTTCTGACCCAGGGTAGTGGACAGAATGCAGGGATGACCCATCATCCAGGAGGTGCCAAGATGAGAGGGAGGGTGGAGGGGAGTGGAGTATTTTGGGGATGGAATGGGTGGGAGTGGTTTCTATGCATTTTTCATTTTTGGCTACCCCCCCATTATAAGGGGGGAAAAAGCCCTTGGTATATGTATGTATGTATTTATTTTTATACATAAGAACATAAGAGAGGAAGAGAGAAGGAACTTGAATGTGTTTGAGAGGAAGTGTCTGAGAAGTATGATGGGGGTTACTAGGCTAGATAGAGTGAGAAATGAGGAGGTGAGGAGGAGAACAGGGGTGGAAAGGGAGCTGGGAGATAGGGTTGATTGTTGTTGTTGTTGTTGTTGTCGTTCCCTAGACTGTCTGTCCGAGCAGTCCCGTCTCCCCAAGGAAGGCCACAGCCGAAACTGGGTTTTCCCACAAATCCTTTATAGAGTGTATGTTGTGTTGTTTGCGTGCATGATTGTGTATAATGCAGTCTTCCATTATGTGTTGTATGGTATGGGGTGAAGTGTTACATCCTGGGCAGCTGTTCACAACACGGTCGTCAAGCCTCTTCTGGTAGCTTAGAAGTGCTGGGTGGTGACCGCATCGCAGTCTGGCCAAGTGGACTCTGTCCTTTCGTGGGAGAGAGGATTCAGAAGGGTGGATATCAGGGGGTCTGGCATGCAGCAGTGTGTTGTCTTTCAGTGTGTTAATGGAGCGGTGAGTGATATGATTATGAATATGTTTCCGGAGGCTGGTATTTGGTGGTTATGGAGGAAGAGAAGAGAGTATCTGTGCGTAATAAAGGTCTTTGGGTGTAGTTTTAATGTTTCTTGGTGTGTGTGGGTGTTCTGCTATGTAGTGTAGCGGGTGTGATGTGTTTGTGGTGGCTGCAGCAAGTGTTTGTGTGCCTCTCATGTCGAGGTGGTCCTTGACTTTGAGGACTTTTGTTTCATGGTGTAAATGGTCTGTAGGTGTTGTATTTGTGCAGCCTGTAATTGTTTTTAGGGCTTTGTTTTGTATGATTTGAAGGGTGTTGTGGTGTGTCTCACTGAGATTAGGAGCCCATGCAGGACTCGCATAATTCATCACTGAGCGTATGCATTGTTTGTATATTGTTATATTAGTTTCTTTGTTTTGTCCAAATGTTGTTCCAGTGATTGACTTAAGTGCGTTAAGTCTAGGTGTGCATTTGTTTTTTATGTTTGTGAGGTGTTGTTTGAAAGACATGGATGTATCGTATGTTACACCAAGAATTTTCGGTGTGTTTGTGTGTGGTATTAGAGTGTTGTTGATGTAGAGATGAGGTATGTATTTGTGTTCTTTTGTCCAGTTGGTGAGAAGTGTTGCTGTAGATTTGGTTGGAGCTATTTTGAGTCTATTTGTGATGAACCATGTGTTGAGTGTGTCAAGGTAAGGCTGGATTATTTCTGCAGCTTTGTCTGTGTTACGATGTGTGCATGTGATTGTTATGTCATCTGCGTAGGAAGAGATTTGTATTTCTGAGGTGTCTGGTGTGGGTAAGTCATGCATGTATAGATTAAATAATGTGGGGGATAGAACTGAGCCCTGTGGTACTCCGTTCTTAATGTTTCTGATGTGCGATGATTGGCCATTATATGACACATGAGCATTCCTGCCTGCCAGATAATTGGCCAGCCATCTTTTGGTGTTATTGTGCATGTCTGTGTTATATATTTTATTTGTTAGGTTGTGGCGGGGGATAGCATCAAAAGCTTTACTAATGTCCAATGTTATAAGAAGTGTTCTGTGGTGGGGCCTATCTGAATTGATGCCATCTAAAATTCTTTGTGTGAGGTTTGTCAGAAGAGTGTTTGTGGAGTGTAGTGGCCTAAAACCGTGTTGTGAGTCAGCAAGGGGAATATATGGTGTGACAAGTTTAAGTATTAGGCGTTCAATGACTTTAGAGGGGGTGCAGAGAAGTGTGATTGGGCGGTGCGATGTTGGGATTGTTGGGTCTTTGTTCGGTTTTGGAATGGTGATTATTTTACCCTGCTTCCAGATGTCGGGTATAGTGTTGTGTGAATAGCTGTAGTTTGCAATGTTTGTGAGTGCGTGTATACCTTGTGGTCCAATGTGTTTTAGGTGGATGTTGCTTATGTTATCAGGGCCACAGGCAGATGAGTGCTTGAGATTATGCATTATGAGTTTTGTCTGACTGTCTATGAAGGGTGTATAGTCTGAGTCTGTGGGGAAGTCTTTCTTACGTCGAATGGTGTGTCGGTCGTCAGGGTGAGATGTAAGATGGCTCGTCTGTGCAAAATGACGTATGAGTGCGTTTGCTTGTTGTCTGTTTGAGGGTAGATTATCTGTTGTTGTGATTATTGCTGCATGAGAGCGTGTAGTGTTAGTGTTGGATAGTGTGATGCTGTTGAGTGTTTTGTACAATTTGCTGGTGTTTGTTTTGTGATCAAGTGTATTGATAAAGTTTTGCCAATTTTGTGTTTTTTGTTCATGTATTTTATTGGCAATCACAGTGTTTAGTGTTTGTATTTGGTCTGCTATGTTTTGAGGGATAGGTGTGGGGGTATCGTGTTTAAGTGTGTCACGTTGTCTGATGAGGCCTTGGATTTCTGGTGTGAAGTTGGGGTTGTGTGATTTTCTGTTGCCTCTAGGGATGTATCTCTTGTCTGCGTTTTGTATGATTGTATTAAAAGCGTGCACAGCATTGTTTATGTTTGTGATTGGTGTACTGTTAAGTGTTTCAAAATGTTGTTCTGTCTCTTCAGTAAAGGCTTCCCAGTTAGCTCTCTTGTAATTGGTGTAAGTGTGTCTGTGGCCAACTGGGGTGCATCTTGTTTTGGTGGTGATGATGATTGGAAGGTGGTCAGAGCCAAGGGCTCCGACCACTCTCCATGATGTTGTTGGGGTTAGGCAGGGGGAGCAAAAGGTGATATCAGGAGAGGAGGGAGTGTAGAGGGCTTGGTATGGGATATGTGTATGATTATGCGTGTTGTTCATGATAGTCAATGAGTCGAATTGAGTCTGTGTATCAAGCCCTCTGTCTGTGTCAGGGTTGTCGACATACCAGGCAGACGACTTGGCGTTGAAGTCACCACCCATGATCAGGTTGGGGATTGAGGTTAGTTGGCTAAGTTGAGGTCTGAAGGTGTTTGGAACTGTGGGGGATGATTGGGGGGGAATGTACATGTTAACTATTGTCAGTGTTGAATTGTTGCCTGTGCGGATACGAATGGATTGGGTTTCTGTTGTGTTATCTGTGGTAGGGAGGAGAATTTTGGTTGTGGCACTTGTGTCCACAAAACAGATGGAGTGGTGGATCAGGGTGATGAGTCCACCGCCATTGCCGTCAATCCGGTCTTGTCTGATGGTGGTGTAATTATGAAATGATGGTGTTTTGTGTGAGTGTCTTAGTTTTGTTTCTTGTAAAATCGCAATGTGTATGTTGTGTTGTTTAAGAAAGTGTTCAAGTTCATGTTTTTTAGTGTTAATACCGTCAATGTTGTGTTGTAATATGTTGATGTGTGTTTTGTATGTGTTGTATGTTGCCGTTTGGGGTTGAGGTTGGGGTGGTAGTGGGGAAGGTGTAGGATCTGGGTCAGAGGGGGGGAAAGGAGAGATCGGGGACAAAGGAATGGGAGTACTAATCGGGGGTAAGGGCAAAGGGAAATTGGGAGTGGGTAAGGGTGTTGGCTGTGGTTGGGGAGGTGGGAGTGGGGTTACTGGAGGGCAGGTAGAACATGTCCAAGTGTTTGTGTATTGGTTTGTGTCAGCAAGTGTTGTACAAGTGAGGTGGGCCCAGTTTTTGCACATATTGCACTGAACTGAGCCCTTTGTCTGTCTGCTCGAAGTAATGGGTTTAGAGCATGTTGGGCATGTGTATTTTGTGGGGGGCCCAGGATTGCTCTCTACATCTCCGGCTAAAAGTAGAAGAAGAGGGGTGATCGCCGGAAAATCACCCCTCAGTGCAGAAAAAACGTAACATTGTATGTTGGAAAAAAGGATTGTGGTACTCCCCCAGGTAGGCGTAGCTCCTCCTTGGGGATCGGTGCCATCTGCGTAGAGCTGATGGCCAGGGGTGGTTGCTGCTGATTGGCCCCCAACTCTTGGGGTTGGGGGGTGGTCCCACGACATAGATGTTGCAGGATGGTTTGGACACATGGAAAGAATGAGTGAAGAAAGACTAGTAAAGGAGGTATGGAAGGCAGATGTGGAGGGAGTGAACATGAGGGGACGTCCTAGGATGAGATGGATGGATGGGGTGAAGGGGGCTTTGGGGAAGAGGGGAATGTCTGTTGAGGAAGGACGAGAGAGGACAGAAGACAGGGGTGAATGGAGAATGGTTGTATATGGAAAATGTTGTGATGCATGAGGTGGAATGGACAGGGGAATGGGGGATGAGGTAGTGTGTGTGAGCAAAAATTTTGACGCAGCCCGAAGGGATTTCTCCCTGTCCTCTCCTTTATATGGGGGGACGGAGAGGGGGGGTCGCCGATTTAATGAAGCGGCCTTGCTGTGGATGTGCTGTGTCTTGCGACACTGCTTCTGACCCAGGGCAGTGGACAGGGTGCAGGGATGACCCGTCATCTAGGAGGTGCTAAGATGGGAGGGAGGGTGGAGGGGTGTGGAGTGTTTTCGGGGATGGAATGGGTGGGAATGATTTTATGCCTTGTCCTTTTTGGCTACCTCCCTTGTAAGGGGGAAAAAGTCTTGGTATATGTATGGATATAATTTTTCCACATCTGACCTAGATATGGACCAAAAGGTCTCCTGATGGCATGCTCCACCTTTGTAAACCTTTGAAAACTTTTTTTTTCACTAAATGTTGATTATATACCATAAGAGATGAGCCAGAAAATACGCATAGAAAATGGGGGATACTAATAAGGGAGGAAATTTCATCAGACTTCTCCTGAAATGGTTGTACAACTAGTCAAGATAGGCTGTATGCCTGAAATAGTTGCCAAAAAATTATATCATTAAATTTATCAAACTGAAATATGCACAAAATATGATACATACTTGATATGAAGTGCTCTCCACACAGTTTGGCTTTTGATATCTGGTCATAAGACCAAATCATCCAGTCTTTTCTTTGGATTGTGTGTATCCAAGCTTCCCTTCTCTGCTTTTCAATTGGCATACCATGAAAGACAAGATAGAATTTTTTCCAACCTTGCAGCTTGTACAAACAACAGTACAACAGCATTTGTTTTAATATAAAAAATGTAACATAAATTGCAAAAGTTCCATAAAGTTAGTATGATTGTAATCACAGCAACAGATCACGGCAAATGTTTTGCCTCACACCATGTGCATGCAGGTTTCTACATGTAAACATTGCATGAGGTTTGTCTTCATACTCATCAGTTTCTTCACTTCCATTTGGAGGTACAGCCCTGAGGAGTTGGCTCTTGATCATCAGACTGGGCCCAAGATCCCTCTTTATCAACTTTGTGTTTCTTCCACCCTTAAAGGAAAGGAGATCCGAGAACCATTGTTTGTTTCCCTCCTACTTCTTTCAGCCAGTAACAGAAATGGCTCCACAGTAATTTGAGGCTAGGTATGTTCAATTGGAGAGTAAGAGATGGGACCCCACAAACATTGCTCCTTTCCTGTATACTACAATTAGGTAAATACATTACAGACATCAGTCCAATAGTTTCTTCCCAGAGGGATATATGGAAGGGCTTGAGGACCATTGCCAGCTGCTATACAGTAGCAGGTTTCTAGTCACTAAAATTTGAGGAAACAGTTGGCAGCTTTGTAATTATTGCTTGACTAGTGTAGGTACTAAATTCACATATGTGGTGATATAAATTAAGGTTATTATGTGTGTTTATGAGAAGATATTTCTCGTTATAGTGAAAGTATATTTGTGTTACAGATTTGGACTAAGTAACAGATTCAGTAGAGACTTCCCGTCAGCACTCACAGGAAGATTGGCTCCAGAAGAATTTACGAGTTCAGTGGGACGGATAAATACAGTGTTAAGGAAAACATTGCCAGTGTCTGCACGGTGGTTGCTGTGTGGTTGCTGCTTCTGCCTCTGTACCTGCGGCTGTTCCTTATGGCCAGTTGTTTGCCTTAGTAAACGAGTGAGTGTTTTCTCTTCTTTTTAGCTCAAAGGGAGTGAGTAATGTGTAAGTGTGGTTTCAGTGGAGAAATAAGATTGCATTGTTTGTAAAAAAAAAAAAGTCAGATAGTAATTAAGAGATAAGTGCATGGTTTCAGGGACCAATGATGGGTACCTGTATATGGTGGTCCTGCAAGATGGACAGCAAAGCTGTCCATTTTCAAAATCTGGCAACTCACCTGAAGGACTAGCATTTGGTCTCTGGACTGGGCCCAAGATCTCTTTCCATCAACTTCAGCTGTATTTCTTACACTTTCACACATGGGGAGCTAACATCTGGTGACTTCTCTTCAGGAGGAAATAGAAGGAAGGGTAGTGAGTGATGGGATGAGGAAGCAAAGAAAGTTGTAGAACAGAAGAAGCAAGTATTCACAGATTAGTTACAAAATAGGATGAATCATATGAAAGGTACAAAGGAAAGAGAAGTAAAGCATAAGATAAAGGGGGTAAAGAGGAGAGCAGATGTGAAATGGGGTAAGAGTATGACAGAAAATTTTGAAAGTAAGAAAAAGATGTTTTGGATGGAATTAAGAGAGTAAGAGTAGGCGAATCAAGTAGAGAAGAAAAGATAAAAAGTGGATATGGAAAGACGATAATGGAAGAGACAGCAGTAATAGGAAGATGAGCAGAGTATTTTAGGGAGTTGCTAAATGTGAAGGAGAATAGGAAGGGAAAGGTAGTTGTAGAGGGAAGTGCTAAGAAAATGACCATGATGAATGAGGAAAATGGAGGAGAAATAAGGAAAGATGATGTGAAGGCAGTTGTGAAGATGATGAGAGTAGATAAGGCACCTGGGTTGGACGGGTGTCATGCAGAATGTCTAAAAAAGGGAGGAACAGTGATGGTGGACTGGCTGGTGAGGTTATTTAATGTTTGTTTAAAAAAAGGGTAGAGTGCCAGAGGACTGGAGGAGTGCTTGTATAGTTCCACTTTACAAGGGAAAAGGGGACAAGTGTGAGTGTAGTAGCTTCAGAGGAATTAACTTGTTAAGTGTAGTTGTGAAGGCTTATTTTGAGGGTTTTGATTGAGAGGATTATGAGAGGAACAGAAGGAGCAATTGGTGAGGAACAGCATGGGTTTAGGACAGGTAGGAGGTTGCATGGATCAGATTTTTGTGGTAAGACAGATATGTGAGAAAGCTTCAGGGAAAAGTGAGGATGGTTTTTGGGCCTTTATGGATTTAGAAAAGGCTTATGACAGGGTAGCCAGCCAAGGCATATATCCATCCCCACCCATTCCACTTAAATCCATCTCCCATTTGTTCCCTTCTCATCTTAGCTCCTCATGGATGAAGGGTCATCCCTGTTTTTTGCTCACTGCCCAGGTCAAAAGCAGCACAGCACATCCCCAGGAGACCAGTTGGTTCAATTACATGATAACCTTCCCTCTTCATACCCTCATGCAGAAAATAGAGAAGACTAGGAGAAACTCCTTTGGGTTACATCAAATTATCATCCATAAACATCCACTCTCCATTAACACCCATCCCATCCTTTCTCCCATCCCTGCTCAACAGACATTCCCCTCTTACTCAAAGGCCCTTTCACCCCCATCTGTTCATCTCATTCTTGGTCTTCCCCTCAAGTTCAATCCATCTTCTACTGCTTTCCACACTCTTCTTGCTATTCTCTCTTCACTCATTCTTTCCATGTCCCAAGTCCATCCCAATAAACCACCCCAAACCATCCCGTCCCATCACCCCTATCTGCCTGCTACCTTTCCTCCTTATTTCTCACTCTATCCATCCTTGTAACCCCTACCATACTTCTCAGACATTTCATGTCAAACACATTTCAATTTTTCTTTTATGCCTTTTGTAGGGAGCTCATGCAGTTAAATTTCTGATGATTTGCATTAACACAAAGCCATGGGTCAGTCACTGTGGTCAACCTTTATTGAGACAAAAATTTGTACAAGCCAACAAAATGGCTACTTAAACAATTCAAACCATAGATTAAACATCACATAAACTCATACAAAATTTCATCATGACAACATGGCTACACTAAACCCCTTCCAAACGGTGCCGCACACGTAGGCGTCATGAGGAGCAAGTGGATTCGCGACGCTGCCATATCGGCGTCTTGATTATATTTATTGTAGTCGCCCCTGTGTTTTTACATTCTCCCAAATGCGCCCTGAATCCCATTCTCTGTGGTTTTCAAAATTCGCGGGTGAAAGAGAGAACGATCGATATAAGCGGTGACTATATTTTATGATGCGAGTATTATTACGACACGTCATACGGCTGGCATTGGCTGCTGCCCGCGAGATTTAAGTCCCGTACCGAAGTGGTTAACTGGGAGAAAAATGAGAGAGGTACTTGGAGACAAAAACTCGAAATGGGAAAATGTAAAAAGTGGCATCCCACAAGGCTGTTTTGGCTCCCTTAATGTTTGCCATATACATTAATGATATGGACAAAATTGTAAATAGTTACATGATTTTTTTTGCTGACGATGCTAAATTACTCAAGAGAGTTAAGACAGAAGAAGATTGTAGATTGCTACAAGATGACCTGTACAAATTATGGGAATGAAGCCAGAAATATGAGATGAATTTCAACATTAAGAAATGGAGTTTGGAAAAGGCAAAAATAGTGTTTCGGGAAAAAATACAATGGGGAAACAAAGTAGTAAAGAAAGTAAACTCGGAGGGACCTAGGAGTAATCATCTTAAGTGACTTGACACCTGACAAACATGTAAAGAAGTTATTCAGAGAGAGCTACAATTTATTAAGATAAATGAAAGTGGCCTTCGATTACATGGATGAGGAGATGGTTAAGAAATTGTTACATTGATAAGACCGAAATTAGAATATGCTATATCAATGTGGGCACCTAGCACAAAGAAAAACACAAGGAAATTGGAAAGAATATAAAGAGCTGCAACAAAGATGGCACCCACACTATCAAATTTGACATATGAACAAAGATTGGAAAAATTATAGTTGTCAACATTAGAGCAGAGAAGGGAAAGAGGCGACTTGTTGACCATTTTCAGAATTATGAAGGGGAATGGAAGTTCTTGATAGAGATGATCTATTAAAATGGGACAAAAGAGAAACAAGAGGACACACAAAGAAATCAAAGAAATACAATTATAGAAAAGACCTGAAAAAGAACAGTTTCCTGCACAGAGTGATCGATGTCTGGAACGGGATGAACAGTGAAACAGTAAATGCCAGAACTATACACGAGTTTAGAATTAAACTGGACGTGGAGAGATACAAAAATGGGTCACAATGAGCATAGCTCCCATCCCATAAAATACAACTAGGTAAAATTAGGTAAATACAAGGAGGAAAACATTAAGGAAGTGCAAAGGTTAGTGATGCAAGACTGTCGAATATCTGTAGAGACAGTTCTGACTGAAGATCTGAAGCTCCACAAAGTCTGTGCCAAGTTTGTGCCAAAGATCCTCTCCGATGACCAGAGGCAGTTTTGTGTGGAATGTTGCACTGACATTCTTGAAATGATAGAGGCTGATTCAAGTTTCCTGAATAAGGTAGTGACTTGTGACAAGAGTTGGGTGTTCACCTGTGACCCTGAGAGCAAATGTCAGAGTGCTCAGTGGAAGCACGCGACCTCCCCCGGACCCAAAAAGGCAAAGATGAGCAGGTCACAAAAGAAGGCCATGGTCATTCCTTTCTTTGACTCTCAGGGGCTCATTCACATTGAATGGGTTCCTCAGGGTCAAACCGTCAATAAGGAATATTACCTTACTGTTCTGAAAAGGTTCAGGGGGAAGATGAGGAAGAAGAGGCCTCAGCAGTGGAGGAGTGGTCAGTGGTGGTTCCACCAGGACAATGCCTCATGCCACAAGTCAATGCTGGTGACCACCTGGATGGCCGACAGGGGAATGAAAGTGGTACAACACCCACCCTACAGCCCTGACCTAGCCCCTTGCAACTTCTTCCTGTTCCCACGCATGAAAGACAGCCTCAGGGGAACCAGGTTCCAGTCAACAAAAGAGCTGAAAGAGGCTTCGGAAAGTTACCTGAAGGGACTACTGAAAAAGGCCTTTGAGGAGGTCTTCCAGGATTGGGAGAGACGCATGCAGAAGTGTGTAGATGCAAGAGGGAATTATTTTGAAGGAGACAAAAGTTTTGTAAGCTTATGAAAATAAATAGTGTCTCTCCTGACATTTTCTCATTACTTATTGAGCAAGTGAGTATACAGGGTGTTCAGGATAAATTTGACACTTTTTTGGAAAGGAAAGAAAAATGTCATATCTTGGCCAAAAATTTATGTATTCTCAAAATTCAAAGTGCATCTCTTAGAGGATCTTTTGCCAAATACAGCTCACTCAAAGAAGTCACCATGAGCCTACACCATGGTCTCCAGGCAGGAACTGAACCTGCAGCACGTGGCCTTCACTGTGTCCATCTTAGAGACACCTGAACACCAGTTTGATTCTGGCAATCAGCTTGTCCTTGGTGTTGCAGGCAGTACGATTGGTGTCTTTTTCAACTGTGCCCCACATATAGTCCATAGGGTTGCAATCAGGATTTTGGGAGGCCAAATTTTTGACTGAAGTCATAGAAGTTCTCAGACAGCTACTTCTAGGTTTTCCCAGGGGTGTGACATGGAGGTGAGTCCTGCTGCCACACGTATGGTCTTCCCACAGGCACTCTCTCCACCCAGTGCTTGACAGCAGTGGACAGCAACACAATGCATCTGAAGTGAGTCTGAGTCCCTCTTCAAAGATGTGGGGCAGCATGATTTGGGCTTCACTGGAAACACACCCAAAGACCATCACAGTTTGAGGGAACTTGGTCTTCATGAAGCACAGGACTTTGTGTGGACTGTAGGCTAGCCACCTGTTGTTCTGTGCATTGTGCAACTGGTCCTGGCAGAAGTTCTTGTCTGAGAAGAACCAGAGCATCCCCAGCTCAACTGGGTGTTTGACCTTGTTGAGGAGTTTCTTGGCTTTTGTAAGGCAGTTCTCTTGGGCCTTGGCAGTGAGTAGTTGGCCCTTGTGCCTCTTGTATGAGGAGTAGCAAAGATCCTCATTCAGTGCTTTCTTCATAGTCACCACTCCAACACCCATCTCTCTCACCAAGGTCCACATTGTCTTGCCTGGATCTTGCCACACCTTTTTTTGCAGCATCTCAGCAAATTTTGTTGTGCGGACAGTCAGAATACCTGCTATGATCCTGCTAGCCACTGCTTCCACATCTCCGTCACAATTCTGCAGGTCACATCTCACAACCTTCACAGTATTCAAGGAGAACTGAGCTGCAGCTAAGATTTCTGAATTTGTTAATTGGGTGCAAATCATCATGATGCAGGTCACTCTCTTCCAATATTCCGGTGCTCTCCATTTGTACATGCTCTCTAGCTGTCACACCCACCAATAGTACACAGAATCAGCTATCCATTGCACTTTACTGCTATTAAATCCTTCACCCTTGAGTCACTGCCAGAGTAGGTGAAGGGTAGAAAAACTAATTGTACAGTGAGACCTCTCATTAATGGATGTTAATTAGCTGTGTTTTCGGTGTTTTTGGTGCTGTTGTTTAGTGTGTGCAATCACTATGCCACCCAAAAACCACTCCAAATTAACGGATTATTCACATCAACGGACACCGTTGCCCCCCTTTTAGTCCATTAATGAGAGGTAGTACTGTATATTTATAATGCTGACAGATGTATTACACCTGTATTATATTCCAGGATTCATCAGTTTCTAACATGTCACCCAACTAATTACTTTCTCACTCCCATCTCCATACAAATGTGACCTCGTATAGCAATCCAGTAGGTAAACTGATGATGATGAAGCAAGATGAATTCATGTAATGTGAGTCATTGGTGTTTTCACTGACATCCTTAACAATGATACAATTATTGTTGAATGATGCATAGAGTTTCATGCAGGATCACTTCTCCTTTGTGCTATTTTCTTACTTCAGCTTCTCAGTTATATATCAGAAACTTATGGCAGAGGAACAACTCCCCCTGGTGACAAACACCTTCAATCTGTTCCTAACCATGAGACAGTACATACTGGAGTTCTGAATAGGTATTCTATGGCATATGGATGATACACCTTACATAAATTCCAAGCCCCTTCATATAATCTTCTCATTGCATCCATTTCCAGATACCTATTTCTTATGATAATTTTCATTCCCTCAAGATATTTACTTTTAATCTATGATTTTAGTTTGGATTATTTGGGCTGTTAAGTAACCCAAATAGATGGCTAGGTATGATAGAAAAAGAGATGGAACCCCACAGATGTAGATATTTTCCTATATACTACAGTTAAGAAGGTGGTGATGAGGAACTTCCGCCAAGAGTAGTGTAATTGCAGTCAAAGCTGTCACTTTTACCCAGTACACTTGGAGTGGTGGGGCAAGTAACAGTCACTGCTGGGAATTGGAGAGAAGTGTGGGGTTCATATCCACAATTAACTACTTCCATACGGTGACGCCTACGTAGGCGGCATGAGGAGCAAGTGGGTAAGCGATGATGCCGAATTCGTCGTCTTGATTATATTTATTGTAGTCGTACCTGCGTGACCTCCATACTCTGTAAACTGGCTTCATCATATTTTCTATGGTTATCAAAATTCACGGGTGAAAGAGAACGAGCGATTGAGCAGTGACTTTATTTTTTATAACGCGAGTATTATTATGCAACATTGCACGTCTGGCAGCTAATGCTGCCAGACGTGCGATGTGGTCCGTATTGAAGGGGTTAAGTGAATATGAGACCAGCATATTCTGATTATGTCACCAGCACATGATTAAGTACAATTGGTTAAATACCCTATACACAAGGTGGCCTTGCTGGATGGACATTGGCAAGGATCATCACCCTACTGCCCTTCTCCAAAGCCCATCAACACCCTCATCTTCATATGGAGGTGTATTCTTAAGGGGCTGGCAAATCTGCAGACTGGGCCCAAGATAAAAATAAATTATCAGCTTTGACCATTTTCAACCAATTTTTTCCCAAAGGGGATCTGAAAACTGGAGATTGCTCCACTCCCTGTAGTAGTCAGACCTGCATATCAGAGTGGTCTAATATTTCTTCTTAGATATCCTTGAAAGATCCTGAGAATTGTTGCAGGGTCATGATGAGAGAAACTCAAGGCAATAATTATTTCATTGAGTCTACATGTCACTAAATGGTCTTTGGGCTAACCAGGAGGCTGTGGCTGGTTTCAAGAGACCTGTGGATCTCTAGCAAGAGAGATCCAGAGTAATGGATTGATTAATTTATGCCTGTAAGAAATGGAGAGGTGGACTACATTTATCTTGATTAAAGAGATAAAGATTACAGTTTGCTGGACAGAATTTTTTTAATAGTAAATAGAGAAGTTAGGAGTTAAAAAGTGTTGGACTCCATGAAAATTTTTAGACTGAAAGATGATGGAACCTGAAAGTGAAAACTATAATCAAATAACAAGAAATGTGTCACAAGAATTTGTACAAATGTCACTCATATCCATCATATATATAAATGATCAGTCAGTAAATGATAGCTACAGAATTATTGTTTGTTCTTGGAAATTCTGATTTTGTTAATTATTTCAGACAAGAAATGCAATAGAGAAGACTCTAGAAGCTGAGAACACAAATCTATATCACAAGTTAGGACTACACTGGAGACTAGCAAGACAGAGATGTGATAATTCTTCTTTAATGGAATATGTAAGTATGTCCATGTTAAGGAAGCTCTTAAATTTTTGTAAGTTTTGCATAAATTGTTATATTAAGTTGAGGTTATGTTGACAGTGCTTGATTCTTTGGTTATGATTTTTTTCATCTACATATTTCAGAGTAGGAAAAATGCAAAGTGTAAAAAAATAAGATATCTTAGAGGGCTACTTCAGAAAGAAAAGAATAATGATAACTGAGTTTTACTAATTGGAAACCTGGAGCCCCACAATGGGTGGTAATCACTAGCTCTCTAGCCCTTGCATAGATCTTATTAGATTTATCTATCTCCTACCAAGGGCCTCTTTCCACTTATGAGGGAGGTAGCCTGTCAAGGCATGCACCCACTCCCAAACACCACCTATTGTTTCTCCTTCATCTTAACTCCTCATGGATGGATCATCCCTGTCTCTTGCCCACTGCCCAGGTCAGAAACAATACAGCAAGACACAGTACATCCACAGCAGAGTTGCTTCATTTACACAGTGACCATCCCTCCTACCCTCATGCAGAAAATAGAGAAGACATGGAAAAATTCCTTTGGGCTGCATCAAACCATCATCCATACACAACTGCTCTCCACTCACACTTATCCCCTGCCTTCTCCTTTCCCTGCTCAGTAGCCATTTCCCTCTTGCTCATATCTCCTTTCACCCCATCCATCTATCTCATCCTAGGTTGGTCTCTCAAGTTCACTCCATCCACCTCTGCTTTCCACACTCTTTTATTCTAATATTTCTTCACTCATTCTTTCCATGTGTCCAAACCATCCCAATACTCTTTCATCACCCCTGTCTGCCAGCTCCCATCACCTTACTTTTACCCACATTTACTTTCAACTTCCTCCTATCACATACCTTTTCAAAATCCATCACTAACTGCCTTGGACCTTCCTCTGACCCTGCCACAAGTGCAGTGTCATCTGCAAACAACAACTGGCTCATCTCCCACTTCCTTCTGGTATATCTAACCTTTCCAAGCCCCTGCCATCTCCCTTACATTTACCCCCCATACCATCCCATCCATGTACTCATTGAACAGCCATGGCAACATGACACAGCCATGATACAGCCCCACCTTCACCTCAGACCACTTGCTGTCTCCATTCCCAACCCTGACACATGCTCTACTACTCTCATAAAAATGCTTGACTTCCTTAACAGCTTTCCACCAATCCCATATCTTCACTCTGATCCACAAATCCATCTGCATTGTGGACAGAAGTTCCACCACCAAAATTCTCCTCCTCACTAATAGCACCACCGAAACCCAATTAATTAAAATCCAAACAGGTAACAAATCCACAATCACAGTAGTTAACACATACATATATGTAAATGACAAACTAAAAGATAAACATGAAATAGTGAAACTGTGCAAAGGAAATAAAGAGTATATAGATGATGTAGAAATGGCTGAAATTAAGATCGAACATTTTAAATCTGTATTCACAATTGAAAACTCAAAATTGGGAGGAAGGACAGAGAGAAAAATCACCTGCAATGAAAGAACGGTGACACAGAAAGAAATAAGGGACCAAAGAAAAAACCTTGATGTCAGAAAGTCTCACTGGCTGAATGGAATTGCAAATTGGATATTGAAAGAATATATAGATGAACTAATGGACAAAATACACAAGATAATTGATTTCTCATCCAAAGAAGGAAAAGTACCACAAGATTGGAAAAATGCAAATATTGTACCAATATACAAAGGAGAGAACAAAGAAAATCCAACCAACTATAGACCGGTCTCCCTTACAAATGCTATAGAAAAAATATGCAAAAAAGTTATCAAAAGTAAATGGATTAAACACTTGGAGGAAAACAAAACTCTAAATCCAAAACAATTTGGATTTAGATGTGGAAGATCATGTGCCACAAACTTAATATACTTTTACTCGAGACTAATAGAAATAATTCAAGAAAGGGACGGATGAGCAGATTGTACCTTCTTAGATTTACAAAAGGCATTTGACAAAGTACCACAGAAAAAGATACTAAGATAAAATGGAAACAATAGGTGGAATACAAGGAAAGTTATTGGAATGGATGAAAGATTTCTTTAACAGGAAAAAAAATGAGGGTGGTACTCAGAGACAAGAACTCAAATTGGGAAGAAATGATAAGTGGAGTCCCACAAGGCTCTGTATTGGCTCCGATAATGTTTGCCATATATATATAAATGACATGGATGAAGGTGTGGAATGTTATATGAACTTCTTTGCAGATGATGCAAAACTACTAAAGAGAGTAAGTACAGAGGAAGATTGCAAATCACTATAAGAAGATATGGACAAAATCTGGAAATGGAGTCAGAAGAGTGAAGTGAATTTCAATATCAAGAAATGTAGTATAATGGAATTTGGAAAAAGCAAAAACAGAATATTGGGACAATACAAAATTGGTACAAAGGAAATTAAAAAAGTCAACTCGGAAAGGGACCTAGGAGTAACTATCACCAATGACATGGCACCAGACAAATATATCAACAGATTAATCGGAGAAACTTTCAATTTATTAAGATGAAAGTAGCCTTTGACTACATGGATAAAGAAATGGTAAAGAAAATATTAGTTACATTGATAAGACCAAAATTGGAGTATGCTGCGACACTATGGACACCTAGTACTAAAAAGAACAAAGAAATTAGAAAGAATTGAAAGAGCAATGACAATGATGGCACCAACACTCTCCAAATTGACATACAAACAAAGATTGGACAAACTCGAACTACCAATCCTGGAACAAAGAAGAGAAAGAGGAGACCTGCTAACCATCAACAGAATTATGAAAGGGATGGAAGTCCTTGATAGAGATGACTTACTAAGGTGGGATACAAGAAAAACCAGAAGACATTAAAAAAGAAACTTAAAAAGGATAGTTACAGAAGAGATCTGAAAAAGAATAGCTTCCCACACAGAATGATAGATATCTGGAACAAACTGAATGAAGAAACAGTAAGTGCAAAAACTATACAAGAATTAAAGATCAAACTGGATGCTGAAAGATACAAAAGCGAGTCACTACGAGCATAGTTCTCTTCCCGTAAAATACAACTAGGTAAATACATCCCCCCAGTCATTCCCAATAGTTCCCAACAACTTCAAGCCCATTCTCAACCAACTCACCATCTACAACCTTATCCTGGGCAATGACATATACACCAAGTCATCAGACTGGTATGTCAACAACTTTGACATAGAGTGCTTAAATTGCAGACACAGCTTGACTCACTAACAATCAGGAACAATGCCCATAATCACACACATATCCGTCATCAAACCCTGTATACACCCTCCTCTAGGCCTTTTCTAAAAAAAACTTTTTCATGTTTTCATATGTTAGAGAAACCATGCTGTGTGTCATGAATTAAATTATGTCTCCCAATGTGTTCTCTGAGTCTATTTACTATTATTGACTCAAGCATTTTACCTATAACCAATGTCAAACTGATTGGCCTGTAGTTGCATACAGACGATTTATCTCCCTTCTTAAAAACAGGAACAACGTCTGCCTGCCCCCAAGCTGTAGGCACAAAACCAGTGTCTATCGATTTATTAAATATTTCAGTTAACTGTTTGCAGATTTCAAATTTACACTCCTTAAGCACTCTCTGAAAAATTTCGTCTTGACCCAGGGATTTTGTAGCTGTAAGTCTTTCAATCTGCTTGACTTCTTCTACTTTACTAATGCTGATATTAGTCTACTTTCTTCATCCCCACTGAAAATCGGATCACAGTCAGGTACCTTATCTAACCACTCATTAGTAAACACAGAGAGAAAATATTTGTTAAACTCCTCACTCATTTTTTCCTCCAATTCTTATCATGACATTTTCATCATTTTTAATTGGGCCTATTCTTTCTTTATTTTTTGTTATGTAGAGATGAAAGAAACCCTTTGGGTTGGATCTTGCTTGACAGGCAACCTTCATTTCATAGTTACGTTTCACTGTACATGTATTATTTTTAACCAGCTTTGCCATTTCATTATATCTTGATCTAAGGTGTGTTTCCCCGTTTTTTATTTTTACGTAAAGTCCTCTTTTCATTCTGATCTCATGTTTCAGTCTGTCCATCATCCATTTGGGAGTATTACTATTTTTCCATATTGACTTCAGGGGGATAAATGTATTTTGTGCATTAATAATTAAATCAGATTGCTATACATTTCATCCAAATTGCTGACCTGGCAGTTGACACCCGCCCCCAAGTGACTTGACCCAAGGTATGCATATTACCCTCTGTGACCCAACCCCTGGTCATGTCCCATCCCCTGACTGTGCTGATGTCTGAATCATCCGTATGGCATTTCATATTCAATTTTAAATAGGTTTTTATGTTGTCAAAGTTGGCTCTCCTGAAGTCTGATACTTGGACATTATTCATACTTTTTAATTCTTCGCAAATAATACATACATACATACATATACCAAGGCTTTTTCCCCCTTCCAAGGGAGGTAGCCAAAAAGGGAAAGGCATAAATAAGGTAAAGGCATAAATAAAGGGAAAGGCATAAATAATATTAAATCTTATTTCTTGATGATCACTAGAGCCTAGACTATCTCTCACTTTTATGTTACTCATTAGGTGCTCATTATTAGTTAAAAGTAAGTCCAGAATATTTTCTCCCCTCGTAAGATTGGTAATCATTTGTTTTAGGAAATTATCCTGCACCACATCTAAGAATTTTTTTGCTTCCTGATCTACTAAAATTTCCCAGTCATTGATTCTATAATTAAAATCTTCTATGATCACAACATTTTGTACTGGGACACTTTGTGAATTTCATGAATCAGAGGATCAGTCTGCTCATAGAATACAAGTTCCTAGCCACCCATCTGGCCTGGTGAATGGCCCCTGGTTGACTCCAGTGAATCCCATGGGAAGGTGTGCCTCCAAGAACAGTCACTGTGAGTTCAGCCATTTCCTTGTAGTCAGCTCTTGGTGGCATCTCATATGTGAGGATGTCATGTAGTATTTCCTCACAATCCTTCTTTTCCCTGAACCATTTGCTTATGTAAATCTGCAAAACAATACAATGTGGTAAGCCTGTAAAACTTCCACCTTGCTATGATATTCAAAAGTATGATTAGTAAAAGTATGAAGGTATGATTACTTTGTTATTGCCTCTCAGTCTGGCCTACTTGTTGTTGGGATCTTGTCTCAAAGATCTTGTCATGACCCAACATGCGACCTTTCCTCTCAGTCCTCTGGCCCTAGTAGAACCTGATGTCCCCGTCTATCTTCTCCCTCGATAACAGTCTGTTGCTCTCTATATCCTGGACATCTGGAGCTCCTATGTTGAACAGGCTGTCCAATTCCAAGACAAATGCCCTCCTCTTTCCTCCAGGGTCACTTGCTCTTCTTTTGCTCTTCACTAGTGCTCTATGTTTGTCATGGAGTTTCGCGAATAGCTTCATGCACTTTTGTCTGGTCAACGTCTTGATCCTAGCCATATGTCAGAATGGGATGATAGCTTCAACCGTTTCATAGGTGAGGGTTTGAACCATGGGTTTCCCTGTATTTTCTAGTAAACTTTGGAGATAAAGGAAGTACAGGAATGCTTGTCTGTTGGTAGGAAGCTGGAAACCACTGATGCAAGCTGTAGGGTATCCGATCAGGAAGGTTTCAGTGAGAGATCTGGTGGACGGCCGACTTGAAGCTTGCATATGGACTGCTGGTAGAGGTTCTGACATCAACTGTGCATCCTCGTAGCTCCTTCCTTAATGCCATTGTGAAGTATCTTGTGGATAGTTTTCTGGATTTGGATGGAGTTTCTCTGCTAGTCTTGCTTTTGTACTGTTCAGTATTGCCAAACCCAACGGTTTCTGTAAAAATGACAAATGAAATTACATATACATACATATACCAAAGGCTTTTTCCCCCTTACAAGGGAGGTAGCCAAAAAACAAAGGCATAAATCCACTTCCACCCATTCCATCCCCTACATACTCCACTCCCCTCTACCCTCTTCCCTCCCTCTTATCTTGGCACCTCCAGGATGACAGGTCATCCCTGCATCCCATCCACTGCTCTGGGTCAGAAGCAGTGTCACAAGACACAGCACATTCACAGCAAAACTGCTTCTTTAAGTGGCGACCCCCCCTCTCCATCCCCTCATGCAGAAAAGGAGAAGATGGGGAGAAATCCCTTCAGGTTGTGTCAATTTATTTCTCATACATACTCCGACACACCCCATCCCCCACCCACTCCCCCTAATGCAGCAGAGCATCATCCTTACACAACCATTCTCCATTCCTCCCTATCCTCTGTCCTCTCCTGTCCTTCCTCAACAGACATTCCCAAAGCCCCTTTTACTCCATCCATCCATCTCATCCTAGGTCACCCCCTCATATTCACTCCTTCCACCTCTGCCTTCCACACCTCTTTTACCAATCTTTATTCACTCATTCTTTCCATATGTCCAAACCATCCTAATACTCTTTCATCAACCCTATCTCCCAACTTCCTTTCCACTCCTGCTCTCCTCCTCACTTCCTCATTCCTTACTCTATCCAGCCTAGTAACCCCTATCATACTTCTCAGGCACCTCATCTCAAACACATTCAAACTCCTCTCTTCCTCTCTTATGTTCCATGTTTCTGCCCCATACAGTGCTGTCAGCACAATCACTCCTTCATACAATCTCCTCTTGGCATCCATTCCCAAATGTCTATTTCTCATTACACTTTTTAATCCCCCAAGGCATTTACTCGCTTCTCTCAATCTACATTCTTCTTCCACCATTCCTCTCTTTCCTGCCACATTTGCATCCAAATATCTAAAACTGTCTACTTCCTCCAGTCTCTCTCCCTTATTGCTCACTTCCAGTCTGCTGCCACTCTCTCCTCTTGTTGTTGTTGTTGTCGTTCCCTAGACTGTCTGTCCGAGCAGTCCCGTCTCCCCAAGGAAGGCCACAGCCGAGACTGGGTTTTCCCACAAATCCTTTATAGAGTGTATGTTGTGTTGTTTGCGTGCATGATTGTGTATAATGCAGTCTTCCATTATGTGTTGTATGGTATGGGGTGAAGTGTTACATCCTGGGCAGCTGTTCACAACACGGTCGTCCAGCCTCCTCTGGTAGCTTAGAAGTGCTGGGTGGTGACCGCATCGCAGTCTGGCCAAGTGGACTCTGTCCTTACGTGGGAGAGAGGATTCAGAAGGGTGGATATCAGGGGGTCTGGCATGCAGCAGTGTGTTGTCTTTCAGTGTGTTAATGGAGCGGTGAGTGATATGATTATGAATATGTTTCCGGAGGCTGGTATTTGGTGGTTGTGGAGGAAGAGAAGAGAGTATCTGTGTGTAATAAAGGTCTTTGGGTGTAGTTTTAATGTTTCTTGGTGTGTGTGGGTGTTCTGCTATGTAGTGTAACGGGTGTGATGTGTTTGTGGTGGCTGCAGCAAGTGTTTGTGTGCCTCTCATGTCGAGGTGTTCCTTGACTTTGAGGACTTTTGTTTCATGGTGTAAATGGTCTGTAGGTGATGTATTTGTGCAGCCTGTAATTGTTTTTAGGGCTTTGTTTTGTATGATTTGAAGGGTGTTGTGGTGTGTCTCACTGAGATTAGGAGCCCATGCAGGACTCGCATAATTCATCACTGAGCGTATACATTGTTTGTATATTGTTATATTAGTTTCTTTGTTTTGTCCAAATGTTGTTCCAGTGATTGACTTAAGTGCGTTAAGTCTAGGTGTGCATTTGTTTTTTATGTTTGTGAGGTGTTGTTTGAAAGACATGGATGTATCGTATGTTACACCAAGAATTTTCGGTGTGTTTGTGTGTGGTATTAGAGTGTTGTTGATGTAGAGATGAGGTATGTATTTGTGTTCTTTTGTCCAGTTGGTGAGAAGTGTTGCTGTAGATTTGGTTGGAGCTATTTTGAGTCTGTTTGTGATGAACCATGTGTTGAGTGTGTCAAGGTAAGGCTGGATTATTTCTGCAGCTTTGTCTGTGTTACGATGTGTGCATGTGATTGTTATGTCGTCTGCGTAAGAAGAGATTTGTATTTCTGAGGTGTCTGGCGTGGGTAAGTCATGCATGTATAGATTAAATAATGTGGGGGATAGAACTGAGCCCTGTGGTACTCCGTTCTTAATGTTTCTGATGTGCGATGATTGGCCATTATATGACACATGAGCATTCCTGCCTGCCAGATAATTGGCCAGCCATCTTTTGGTGTTATTGTGCATGTCTGTGTTATATATTTTATTTGTTAGGTTGTGGCGGGGGATAGCATCAAAAGCTTTACTAATGTCCAATGTTATAAGAAGTGTTCTGTGGTGGGGCCTATCTGAATTGATGCCATCAAAAATTCTTTGTGTGAGGTTTGTCAGAAGAGTGTTTGTGGAGTGTAGTGGCCTAAAACCGTGTTGTGAGTCAGCAAGGGGAATATATGGTGTGACAAGTTTAAGTATTAGGCGTTCAATGACTTTAGAGGGGGTGCAGAGAAGTGTGATTGGGCGGTGCGATGATGGGATTGTTGGGTCTTTGTTCGGTTTTGGGATGGTGATTATTTTACCATGCTTCCAGATGTCGGGTATAGTGTTGTGTGAATAGCTGTAGTTTGCAATGTTTGTGAGTGCGTGTATACCTTGTGGTCCAATGTGTTTTAGGTGGATGTTGCTTATGTTATCAGGGCCACAGGCAGATGAGTGCTTGAGACTATGCATTATGAGTTTTGTCTGACTGTCTATGAAGGGTGTATAGTCTGAGTCTGTGGGAAAGTCTTTCTTACGTCGAATGGTGCGTCGGTCGTCAGGGTGAGATGTAAGATGGCTCGTCTGTGCAAAATGACGTATGAGTGCGTTTGCTTGTTGTCTGTTTGAGGGTAGATTATCTGTTGTTGTGATTATTGCTGCGTGAGAGCGTGTAGTGTTAGTGTTGGATAGTGTGATGCTGTTGAGTGTTTTGTACAATTTGCTGGTGTTTGTTTTGTGATCAAGTGTATTGATAAAGTTTTGCCAATTTTGTGTTTTTTGTTCATGTATTTTATTGGCAATCACAGTGTTTAGTGTTTGTATTTGGTCTGCTATGTTTTGAGGGATAGGTGTGGGGGTATCGTGTTTAAGTGTGTCACGTTGTCTGATGAGGCCTTGGATTTCTGGTGTGAAGTTGGGGTTGTGTGATTTTCTGTTGCCTCTAGGGATGTATCTCTTGTCTGCGTTTTGTATGATTGTATTAAAAGCGTGCACAGCATTGTTTATGTTTGTGATTGGTGTACTGTTAAGTGTTTCAAAATGTTGTTCTGTCTCTTCATTAAAGGCTTCCCAGTTAGCTCTCTTGTAATTGGTGTAAGTGTGTCTGTGGCCAGCTGGGGTGCATCTTGTTTTGGTGGTGATGATGATTGGAAGGTGGTCAGAACCAAGGGCTCCGACCACTCTCCATGATGTTGTTGGGGTTAGGCAGGGGGAGCAAAAGGTGATATCAGGAGAGGAGGGAGTGTAGAGGGCTTGGTATGGGATATGTGTATGATTATGCGTGTTGTTCATGATAGTCAATGAGTCGAGTTGAGTCTGTATATCAAGCCCTCTGTCTGTGTCGGGGTTGTCGACAAACCAGGCAGACGACTTGGCGTTGAAGTCACCACCCATGATCAGGTTGGGGATTGAGGTTAGTTGGCTGAGCTGAGGTCTGAAGGTGTTTGGAACTGTGGGGGATGATTGGGGGGGAATGTACATGTTAACTATTGTTAGTGTTGAATTGTTGCCTGTGCGGATACGAATGGATTGGGTTTCTGTTGTGTTATCTGTGGTAGGGAGGAGAATTTTGGTTGTGGCACTTGTGTCCACAAAACAGATGGAATGGTGGATCAGGGTGACAAGTCCACCGCCATTGCCGTCAGTCCGGTCTTGTCTGATGGTGGTGTAATTATGAAATGATGGTGTTTTGTGTGAGTGTCTTAATTTTGTTTCTTGTAGAATTGCAATGTGTATGTTGTGTTGTTTAAGAAAGTGTTCAAGTTCATGTTTTTTAGTGTTAATACCGTCAATGTTGTGTTGTAATATGTTGATGTTGTGTGTTTTGTATGTGTTGTATGTTGCCGTTTGGGGTTGAGGTTGGGGTGGTAGTGGGGAAGGTGTAGGATCTGGGTCAGAGGGGGGGAAAGGAGAGATCGGGGACAAAGGAAGGGGAGTACTAATCGGGGGTAAGGGCAAGGGGAAATTGGGAGTGGGTAAGGGTGTTGGCTGTGGTTGGGGAGGTGGGATTGGGGTTACTGGAGGGCAGGTAGAACATGTCCAAGTGTTTGTGTATTGGTTTGTGTCAGCAAGTGTTGTACAAGTGAGGTGGGCCCAGTTTTTGCACATATTGCACTGAACTGAGCCCTTTGTCTGTTTGCTCGAAGTAATGGGTTTAGAGCATGTTGGGCATGTGTATTTTGTGGGGGGCCCAGGATTGCTCTCTACATCTCCGGCTAAAAGTAGAAGAAGAGGGGTGATCGCCGGAAAATGACCCCTCAGTGCAGAAAAAACGTAACATTGTGTGTTGGAAAAAAAGGATTGTGGTACTCCCCCAGGTAGGCGTAGCTCCTCCTTGGGGATCGGTGCCATCTGCGTAGAGCTGATGGCCAGGGGTAAATGCTGCTGTTTGGCCCCCAACTCTTGGGGTTGGGGGGTGGTCCCACGACGTAGACGTTGCAGCTCCAGGACCTCTCTCCTCTTGTACATCTCATCACCTTACTTTTACCCACATTTATCTTCAACTTCCTTATTTCACACACTTTCCCAAACTCTGTCACTAATTTCCTCCGACCCTCCTCTTATCCTGCTACAAGCGCAGTGTCGTCCGCAAACAACTGGATTATCTCCCACTTTTCACCATTTTCTTTAACCATCTCCAATTCCTGACCCACTATCCCTGCATTTACCTCTCGTACCACCCTATCCATGTATAAATTGAACAGCCAGGGAGGCATAGCATATCCCTGATGAAGTCCCACCTTTAACTCAAATCACTCACTCTCTCCTTTTCTAATCCTAACACATGCTCTACTATTCTCATAAAAACTCTTGACCGCTCTCAACAGCTTTCCTCCAATCCCATATATCTGCAATACCTCCCATAGTGCCTTCCTGTCTACTCTGTCATAAGCCTTCTCCAAATCCATAAAAGCTCAAAATATATCCTTACCTTTTCCTATAGCTTTTTCACATATCTGTCTTACCACAAAAATCTGATCTACGTAACCTCTACCTGTCCTAAACCCACACTGTTCCTCACCAATTACTCCCTCTGTTCCTCTCCTAATCCTCTCAATCAAGACCCATAAGCCTTCCCAACTACACTTAACAAGCTGATCCCTCTGACACCACTACACTCACACTTGTCCCCTTTTCCCTTGTAAAGTGGAACTATACAGGCACTCCTCCAGTCCTCCGGCACTGTACCCTCTTAAACATTAAATAACCTCACCAGCCAGTCCACTATCACTGTACCTCCCTTCTTCAGACACTGCATGGCACCTATCCAGCCCAGGTGCTTTACCTGCTCTCATCATCTTAACAACTGCCTTCACTTCATCTTTCCTTATTTCTCCTCCATTTTCCTCACTCATCACTGTCGTTTTCTTAGCACTTCCCACTGCAACTACTTTTCCCTCCCTATCCTTCACATTTAGCAACTCCCTAAAATAATTTGCCCACCTTCCTCTCACTGCCATCTCTTCCATTATCATCTCTCCATCTGCACCTTTTACCTTTTCTTCTCTACTTGATTTGCCTCCCCTTCCTCTCCTAATTTCTTTCCAAAACATTTTTTTATTACTTTCAAAATTTTCTGTCGTACTCTTAACTCATTTCACATCTACTCTCCTCTTTGCCTCCTTTATCTTATGCTTTACTTCTCTTCTCTTTACTTTGTACCTCTCATATGATTCCCTTGTCCTAATTTGTAACCAATCTATGAAAGCCTGCTTCTTCTCTTCTACACCCTTCTTTGCTTCCTCATCCCACCACTCACTAAGCTCCGGCGCTTGGCCTTCGAGCCAAAAATTCCATAAATCAATCAACCACCACTCACTAACCTTCCTTCTATTTCCTCCCATCCTCCTTGTTCCACATACCATCTTTGCACATCTTATGACTCCCTCCTTGAACCATCCCCATTCCTCCTCCACTCATAGCTCTACTCTATCCTTCACTCCCTCCCATTCCTGTCTCAGCTTCTTGTACTCCTCCTTTTCTTTCTCATTTAAGCAGTTCACTCTAAGTACCTCCCTACCTTCTGCCCTTTTCCTCTTTCTCCACCTATCCTCCACTCTCAACTTACCTTCCACCAAAAAATGATCTGATATTCCCCCACTCTCTCCCCTTAGAATATGTACATCCTTAACCATTCCTACCATACTCCTGGTTACCAGTATATAATCCATTAATGCTCTATCTACCACCCTTCTATCCACCACCCTTTCCCATGTGTACTTATGCTTGACTTTCTTCCTGAACACTGTATATGCTCTTATCAGCTCTCTTTCAAGACACATCACCATCAACTCTCCACAACGATTTTTCCCTGGAACTCCATACTTCCCAATTACTCTGTCTATTGGTTCATTTCCTGATCTAGCATTAAGGTCACCCAATACAACTATAATGACATTTCTCCCTAATCCCTCTATGCAATCCTTTAGATCCATCCAAAAAGCCTCACTACCAGGCCCATATGCACTTAAAAAACCCACATCTCTTTTCCCAGTTTCACCTTCATCCACATTAACCTTGAAGAAACCTCCTCCCACTCCACGACACGTTTACCTATCTCTTCACTTACTAGTATAGGCTCTTTGTCAACAACACCCTTGTACCATGCAAAGACACATACCTCAGCAATGGGGATGCAACACAATGCTTATAGATTTGCCTTTAACAAGCAAAACCAGATGGAAATACTTGCCAGTTGAGTGGATAGGGGAGAAGCAACATTATTTCAAGGTCAGAGTAGAGGCAAACCATTGCTGGTTCCAACTTTGGGAGAGGGTCAGGGAGGAAAAATAGTAAATTTCTTCACAAAGTTATGGCAATGGCAACATAGATTGATGCTCCTAGATTTGCCTGTAACCGGGAAAGACTGATGAAAATACTTGCCAATTAAATGAACAGGGGGGGAAACAATGCTATTCAGGGTCACAGTAGAGACAAAACATGCTGATTCCAATTTTTGGAGAGAGAAAGGGAGGGAAGATAGTGGTTTTTGTCTCTGAAGTTACTCATGATAAGGAAATAAAAGAGGATGAAAAATAATTTTAGTTTGCATTAATTTGGTGAGGAGCAGTGTGGGTTTAGGACAGATAGAGGTTGTGTAGATCAGATCTTTGTGGTAAGACAGATATTTGAGAAAGCTATAGGAAAAGGTAAGGATGTTTTTTGGGCTTTTATGGATCTGGAAAAGGCTTATGACAGGGTAGACAGGAAGGCACTGTGGGAGGTACTGCAGATATATGGGATAGGAGGGAAGCTGTTAAGAGCAGTCAGGAGTTTCTACGAGAGTAGTAGAGCTTGTGTTAGGATTAGAAATAGAGAGAGTGAATGGTTTGAGGTAAAGGTGGGAGTTTGTCAGTGATGTGTTATGTCGCCCTGGCTGTTCAACTTATACATGGATGGGGTGGTGCGAGAGGTGAATGCAAGGGTAGTGGGTCAGGGGTTGGAGATGGTTAAAGAAAATGGAGAGAAGTGGGAGGTGAGCCAGTTGTTGTTTGCTGTCAACACAGCGCTTGTAGCAGGGTCAGAGGAGGGATTGAGGAAGTTAGTGACAGAGTTTGAGAAGGTGTGTGAAAGAAGAAAGCTGAAGATAAATGTGGGTAAAAGTAAGGTGATGAGATGTACAAGGGGAGAGAGTGACAGCAGGATGGAGGTGAGCATTAAGGGTGAAAGACTGGAGGAAGTGGATAGTTTTAGATACTTGGGTGCAAATGTGGCAGGAAAGGGAGGAGTGGGGGTGGAGGTAGAATGTAGATTGAGAGAAGCGAGTAAATGCCTTGGTGGATTGAAAAGTGTAATGAGAAATAGACATCTGGGAATGGATGCTAAGAGGAGGTTATATGAAGGAGTGATTGTGCCAACAGCATTGTACGGGGCAGAAACATGGAACATGAGAGAGGAAGAGAGAAGGAGCTTGAATGTGTTTGAGATGAAATGTGTATGGTAGGGGTTACTAGGCCAGATAGAGTGAGAAATGAGGAAGTGAGGAGGAGAACAGGGGTGGAAAGGGAACTGGGAGATAGGGTTGATGAAAGGGTATTAGGATGGTTTGAACACATGGAAAGAATGAGTGAAGAAAGATTAGTAAAAGAAGTGTGGAAGGCAGAGGTGGAAGGAGTGAATTTGAGGGGGCGTTCTAGGATGAGATGGATGGATGGGGTGAAAGGGCCATTACAAAAGAGAGGAATGTCTGTGTAGGAAGGACGAGAGAGGACAGAAGATCGGGGTGAATGGAGAGGGGGTTGTGTATAGATGATGCTGTGATGCATGAGGGGGAGTGGGTGGGGGATGGGGGGTGAGGAAGTATGTATAAAAAAAAAAAAAATTGACGCAGCCCGAAGGGATTGCTCCCCGTCTTCTCCTTTTTTGCATGAGGGGACGGAGAGGGGGGAGTCGCCGAATTTATGAAGCGGCCTTGCTGTGGATGTGCTGTGTCTTGCGACACTGCTTCTGACCCAGGGCAGTGGACAGGATGCAGAGATGACCCATCATCCAGGAGGTGCCAAGATAAGAGGGAGGGAGGAGGGTGGAGGGGAGTGGAATATGTAGGGAATGGAATGGGTGGGAGTGGTTTCTATGCCTTTTTCTTTTTGGCTACCCCCCATGTAGGGGGAAAATCCTTTGATATATATATGTATGTATATATATATATATATATATATATATATATATATATATATTATTTATTTATTTATATACATATTTATATATATATATATATATATATATATATATATATATATATATTTATATATACACACACTTATACCTCGATTTAACGGACCTCACTTTAACGGATTTCGGATGCAACGGACAAAATCTGTAGCTTCCGGATCGTCCGGAGCGACCGGACGCGGTCCGATGTTTCCACAGTTGACCGCCAGATAACCTATGGTCGCTTTGTTTTCAACTGTGCTGGAACACGTGGAGCTGTTTGGTCCGTGTTTTTCGACCTTTTTGGCCCTGTTTTGTGTGTTGTTTGTGAAATAATTCAACAGTGTTTTTAACCATGGCACCTGTACATCCTGTAGAAAAGAGGAAAATAGTCAATTTAACAGTATCACAGAAGCTTGAGTTGATTAAAAAGTTGGAAAGTGGAGTGTCGGTGAAGCAGGTGTGTGATGAATATCCACTTCACTCCGGGCCAAAATCTCGCGGGCAGCATTAGCTGCCAGACGTACGATGTTGCGTCATAATACTCGCATCATAAAAAATAGTCACCGCTTATATCGATCGTTCTCTCTTTCACCCGTGAATTTTGATAACCATAGAAAATGTGATGAAGACAGTTTAGAGAGTATGTCATTACGCAGGGGCAACTACAATAAATATAATCAAGACGCCGATATGGCAGCCTCGCATATCCACTTGCTCCTCATGCCGCCTACGTTGGCGGAAACGTATGGAAGAGGATATGGAGTAAAGAAACAAACTGTGTCTGATATTCGTAAACAAAAGGAACAACTTACCCAATATTCGCTGAAGTATTCGGTTGATGAAAATTTTGGACTTGGTACTCTTGGGGTGAAAATTTTGGGCCAGATCCCAGGTATTTACACTAACAGATTGGATAGTGTGCTTAAGTAAAAGTACCGTACTGTATTCATTCCTCATTTTTTCGTAACGTAATCGTTGAAATACAGTAGTATCGGAAACTTCGGACAATCGGGTATATCGGACCGGTGTTCCCCCCTTTTAGTCCGTTAAATCGAGGCATGAGTGTATATATATATATATGTATATATATATATGTATGTATATGTATATATATATATGTATATATATATATATATTACCACTTGTAATGGCAGATTTTGACGTTTTCATACCCCATACAAATGAATAAATCCATTGGCAAAATTGATCAGTTTAATGCTAGGAATTATTTTGATAAAGTTTCAAGTTGGATACTCTTCCTTGGAGGTAAATGAAATTCTAACAAAGTTAAAAAGATTTGGAGATTTGATTTCCTTCCATGAGACTAGATTGCACAATCAGGAGCAAAAAATTTACAAAGAAAAGGAAACAAACCTGACTCGGAAAGCAAAAATTGATAAACTGAGGAGGGAAAATGAAACTTTGACAAACGAAAGAGAAAAAATCTTATCAACACCATGGGGGAAAAAGAAGATAGGCCAACAACGAATGAGGATAGGTGAGATAGATGGAGCAGCAGGGTAGTGATAATATAGAAGTAATAGTCAAGATTATAAAAAAAGAAAAGAAAAGAGAGAATCAGGAGCAAAAAATTGACCAAGAAGAGGAAACAAACCTGACTCAGAAAGCAAAGATTGATCAATTGAGAAGGGAAAATGAAATTTTGACTAATGAGAGAGAAAAAATCTCAATTCCATGGAGGAAAAAGAGGATAGGCCAACAACAAATGAGGATAGATGAGATAGAGTAACTTTTAGAGATCATGGAGCAGCAGGGAAGTGGTAGTATAGAAGTAATAGTCAAGATTATAAAAAAGAAAAAATGAGAATCTCTTGTCAGAGATGTAGTTGGCAAGACAGTTTCTTACTCTTTGGTTGCCAAGAAGAACACATCACCTCATGGAACTTATGCCAGGAACAGGAAATGCAAAAGAATAGGGAAATTACCTCAATGACTCTCGGGAAGCACTTTGATGTAACAGACCAAATTGATAACATGTATAAGAGGAAGGTTGTGCATCCAATAAAAATAAAGTTCAAGCTGCAGCAGCAAATGTACTATAGCAAGTCTTGGAAGTTAGCCCAAGAGGAAAAGCTAAAAAACATTTGCTTTAGGAAAGATGCTGATGAAGAGGAAAGAGTAAAGGTACAAAAGTTCTTAGATGAAGCCAAAGCCAAAAATCATAGGACAGCATTTTTATTTTTAATTTTTATTTTATTTTTGGTGAGTTCTTGATCAGAAGGTGAGAAATGGTTTCTAAAAAACAAAAAAACAGGAAGACAATATTGCAAAGTAAACAGTACAAGGAAACTTAGAATGGTGTATGCTAATGTTGATGATTTACTGTCAGGTTGGAGATAAATGGGTACTTAACCTCTTCAATATGAGTCAGATTCTTGCACATGGTATCAGATGCCTAATGTACGATGCCTCACACTATTTGCATTATAAGATATAAAGTCACTACTGTATTACTCATTCTCTTTCTCTCTGAGTAATAATAAATACTGAAAATGTGTTCAAACCAGTTCACAGAATTTAGGGGTCACTCAGCTACAACGACAAAAAAAGATAATCAAGACACCGACGCCAGCATCTTCATATATCCACTCGCACCTCATGACGCCTACGTAGGCGTCATTGTATGGAAGAGGTTAAAGATAAACAAGCGTAATATTTTGTGCCTACTGGAGACCAAACTAAAAAAAAACAACATATATATATATATATATATATATATATATATATATATATATATATAATATATATATATATATATATATATATATATATATATATATATATATATATATATATATATATATATCTACAGTTGAAGAACAATAGATACACCTGCAGAAGAGACAGAGTAGATAGAATGGGTGGAGGGGTAATATTTGTTGTGAGAAGTAACATAAAGGTGGAAGAATCAAATCTAAGTAAAGGCAAGACTGAAACAATCCACCTGGAAATTAGTACTAATGGGCAGAATAAAAGGAACTTCATGGTGGCGTATGTCCCCTTCCCCAAGACAAGAGCTTGGAATAAAGCTAAATATCAAGAAATGTTATTGGATACAGCTCTTTTCCTAAAGAAAATAATTTAACAAAATAGCAATTTAGTCCTTATTGGAGATTTTAATTGCAGTGAGGTCATCTGGGAAGAATGGTAAGCAAGTGCCAAGCAGATTCCTGGGGAATACCTTGTTAATTATAGCAATGGAGAATACAATGACCGAGTGGGTAAAGTAAGTGACCCAGGTAAGAGGATACAATATTACCACAAGATTAGATCTGTTACTAACAAAAGAGCCAGACATCATTAGCTCATTGAACTACCCTTGCCCCATAGGAAAAAGTGACCATGTAACAATATGAATTTCAACTGGATTATGAGGAAGTAGAGCCAAGGAATGAATCACACAGGCAAGGAGACTTAATTTTAGGAAAGCAGATTACTTAGGGTTGAAAGTTTTCTTTGAAGAAGCAAACAAGCAAACTGGGAGGAATTCATTACTACCATGGCAATAAGGAGAAAATGGGAAATATTTCTTGTCATTTATAACTTGGGTGTAAACAAACATGTGCCAAAGACTAGTGGATGGAAGCAGAAAAAAGACTGGTTTAAGGATGTTAGTATGTGTATATCAAAATAAGCTAGACTGATTTTTTTTTATGGTAGTTTAAAAAAATATCTGTGCCAACTTTCATGGGAATCCATTGAAAAATGGAAAAAAAAGTCTTATATATTAGTAACAAATATATATATATATATATATATATATATATATATATATATATATATATAATATATATATATATATAATATATATATATATATATATATATATATATATATATATATATATATATATATATATATATTTATATATATGCACTAAAAACCCACTATTATTTGGATTTAAGAAAAGAAGGAAGTAATGAAATTCTGTATATTTCGATCACTTGCTGTGATACTCTTCAAGCGGAATAATAGTGGGTTTTTAGTGCAATTACTTATGTGTAACGACATTACTGGACAGTGATATATATATATATATATATATATATATATATATATATATATATATATATATATATATATATATATATATATATATATATTGTATATTATAAATATATATTTTAGGAAACTAGAAGCTTTGATAAAGATTAAGCTGTTAATTTGTTACTGTCTAAAAATTACACCATTCTGATTTTTCTATGTGAATACCCAAATTTTATTAAAAAGCTCATGTAATTGTGATCACTACTTACAGTGGTTTCACCAACTTCAACATTGGTTATCATGCTTTTGCAGCTAGTGATCAATAGATCGAGTAAATTTCCATGTCTTGTGGGCTCTTTTACCTGCTGAACTAAGTAATTGTCACCAAGAAAATATATCAAGTGACTACCTATATGGCCATGTTCAAGGGTCATCCAGTCAGTGTCAGTAAAATTGAAATCGCCCATTATCAATAATTCCAAGGTGCAGAAACTAGACAGTTTTGAAACAAGAGTTTGTCATCTGCTAATGATAAACTTTTTGGCCTATATATAACACCTACATTTATCTTTTGTCCATTTGTTTGGGTTAATTCTACCCACAAACTATCATGGGCATCCTGTTTCACTTTGCAGATGGTGCAAAATTGTTAAAGAAAGTGATTACTGAAACGGACTGTGACTCACTACAGAGAGATCTGAACAGGGTCTGGGAGTGGAATCAGAAGTGGGAAGTGGACTTAAGCACAAAGAAATGTAGCATAATGTAATTTGGAAAAAGTATATATATACATATACCAAGGCTTTTTCAATCGTACAAGGGAGGTAGCCAAAAAACAAAGGCATAAAAATCATTCCCATCCATTTCATCCCTTAATACACTCCACTCTCCTCCACCCTCTACCCTCTCTCTTATTTTGTCACCCCCTGGATGATGGGTCATCCCTGCATCTTGTCCACTGCCCTGGGTCAGAAGCAGTGATGTAAAACGCAGCACATCTACAGCAAGGCAGCTTCATTAAATCGGCAACCCCCCTCTCCATCCCATCAAGCAGAAAAGAAGATTGGGAGAAATCCCTTCGGGCTGCGTCAAATTTTTGTCAAACATACTCCCTCACCCCCCATCCCCCACCCATTCCACCTCATGCATCACAACATCATCCATATACAACCATTCTCCATTTGCCCCTGTCTTCTGTCCTCTCCTGTCCTTCCTCAACAGACATTCCCCGCTTCCCCAAAGCCCCTTTTGCCCCATCCATCTCATCCTAGGTCACCCCTTCATGTTCACTCCCACCACATCTGCCTTCCATACCTCTTTTACTAGTCTTTCTTCACTCAATCTTTCCATGAGTCCAAACCATCCCAATACTCTTTCATCTACCCTCTCTTCCAACTCCATTACCACCCCCGTTCTCCTCCTCACCTCCTCATTTCTCACTCTATCCAGCCTAGTAACCCCCATCATACTTCTCAGACACCTCATCTCAAACACATTCAAACTCCTTCTCACTTCCTCTCTTATGTTCCATGTTTCTGCTCCATACAGTGCTGTTGGCACAATCACTCCTTCATACAGTCTCCACTTAGCATCCATTCCCAAATGTCTATTCCTCATTACACTCTTCAATCCACCAAGGCATTTACTCGCTTCTCTCAATCTACATTCTACCTCCACCTTCACTCCACCTTTTCCTGCCACATTTGCACCCAAGTATCTAAAACTATCCACTTCCTCCAGTCGCTCTCCCTTAATGCTCACTTCCAGTCTACTGTCACCTTCACCCCTTGCACATCTCATCACCTTACTTTTACCCACATTTATCTTCAACTTCCTTCTTTCACACACTCTCCCAAACTCTGTCACTAACTTCCTCAATCTCTCCTCTGATCCTGCCACAAGCACAGTGTCATCCACAAACAACAGCTGGCTCACCTCCCACTTTTCTCCATTTTCTTCAGCCATCTCCAATCCCTGACCCTCCATCCTTGCATTTACCTCTCGCACCACCCCATCCATGTATTAGTTGAACAGCCAGGGCGACATAACACATCCCTGATGAAGTCCCACCTTTACCTCAAACCACTCACTCTCTCCATTTCTAATCCTGACACAAGCTCTACTACTCTCGTAAAAACTCTTGACAGCTTCTAAAAGCTTTCCTCCTATCCCATATATCTGCAGTACCTCCCACAGTGCTTTCCTGTCTACCCTGTCATAAGCCTTTTCCAGATCTATAAAAGCCCAAAAACATCCTTACCTTTTCCTATAGCTTTCTCACATATCTGTCTTACCACAAAAATCTGATCTACGTGACTTCTACCTGTCCTAAATCCACACTGTTCCTCACCAATTACTCCCTCTGTTCCTCTCCTAATCCTCTCGAGATCCTCCCATAAGCCTTCCTAACTTCACTTAACAAGCTAATCCCTCTGAAACCACTACACTCACATTTGTCTCCTTTTCCCTTGTAAAGTGGAAAAAAAAAGATATATATATATATATATATATACATATATATATATATACATATATATATATATATATATATATATATATATATATATATATATATATATATATATATATATATATATATATATATATATATAAAGACAATATAAAATTGGTGAAAAGAAGTAATAAATGTGGGATCTGAAAAACACCTGGGAGTGACCACAAAAGATATGTCCCCTGACAAGTATATGAACAAAATTGTTGGCGAAACCTATAACCTGCTAAGATCAATAAAAGTGGCTTTTACTCACTTGGATGAAGAAATGGTAAAGAAAATATTAGTCACACTAATAAGGCCCAAATTGGAGTATGTATGGCAGAGTAGCACAAGCAAGTGTGAGGCTGACAAAAACCCTGGTTGTGTTGGCCCTACTTTATTGTGCAAACTGCGAGTATGTTTCAGAGTGTGAGGTGAAGAGAGGTGGCAGGTGGCACTTACTCTTTGTGGAGCAACGAGCACCATGTCCATCCTCGTTACTTGCATAGACCTAAGTGCCTCTCTCCCGGGCCACGCTACCTCGGGGTGCCAGTGGGCTCACTGCTTGTGGACACTGTCCATTCCCCTCCCAGGGCCACAGTCAAGTGACTTCATCTGGGGTGGAGTTAACCCTTGAGGATGCCACAGGGCCCCAGACAATGGTGGGCCCATGGAGAGTGGTGGGTCCAGGAGTAGGTGCCAAATCTCACCACAACCAACTCACCACATAGGCAATAACACCATTGTCACCCTGTACTAAAAAGAATATAAAGATAATTACAAGCTGCACAAATGCAAAACCTACAGACAATCTACACCATGAAACAAAGGTCCTCAGAATCAAGAATCACTTTGACATGAGAGGCACACAAACACTTGCCACAACCTCCACAAACACAACCCACACACACACGTCAAGAAATAGCCAAAACAATATCCAAATATTTATATCACACAAATATTTCTCTCTTCCTCCACAACCATCAGATGCCCACCGCCAGAAACATATCTATAGTCATATTGCTCATTGCTCCATCAACAGACTGAAAGACCACATTACTGCATGCCAGACCCCCTGACATTCATCCCCTGTGAAGACAGAATCCACCTGGCCAGACTGCAGTGCAACCACCATTCAGCCCTTTTGAATTGCTAGAGGTGGATGGATAAATGCATTGTGAATGTCTGTCCAGGATCCAGCACTTCACCTCATACTATACAACACATTATGAAAGACTGGATTGTACACACTTATACACAAGAGGACATGAAAAATAACTCATAAAGGACAGTTAAAGAAGAGACCTGAAACAAAACAGTTTTCCACATAGAGTGGTAGACATCTAGAACAAACTGTACAATACAATAGTGTGTGCAAAAACCATACATGAGTTTAAGAGCAAACTAGACACTAACACGTCTTTTTCACCGTTTTCTCTAAAATGGTGTTATTTAAGCTATACCTGTTTACTGGGTTGTATTAACCTAAGTTTAACACACTGCATTTTGAGATATTGAAATTCATTTGCAATTTCACTGACCATGCAAACAATTTGTTCAGATCTTCCTGTAATATCCCTGCATCTTCCCCAGACCTAGTATGACATCGTATTTTAGTGCCATCTGCAAACTTACTAATATCACTATTAATCCCATTGTCCAAGCTGTTTATATACATAATGAATAAGTGACCTAAAACTGAACCCTGGGGAACTCCACTAGTAACACTACCTAATTTGGATTTTACACTGTTGATGTTGACCCACTGTTTTCTGTCACTAATCCATTCAAGCACTTTTCCTCCTATGCCATGGGCTTTTGAATTTATTTAGTAGTCTCTTGTGGGGCATGCTGTCTAATGCTTTGCTAAAGTCAAGATAAATAATATCATGTCATTGTTATCTTCCACCTTGTAGACAATAGTGTAAAAAGATAAAAATTAGTTACACAATACCTACCCTTGGTGAACCCATGCTGTGAGTCACGAATCAATTATGTCCCGATGTGAGCTGTGATTCTATTAGTTGATATTGATTCTAGCATTTTACCTATAACTGACATCAAACTGATTGGTCAGTCGTTGTGCATAGAATATTAATAACCCTTTTTGAAAACAGGAAGAATGTTTGTCTGCCCCCAAGAAATAAGCATGAATCCAATATCTAACAACTTACTAAATACTTCTGTTAACTGGTCACAGATTTCAAACTTGCAGTCTTTTACCACTCTTGGAAAAACTTCATCTGGACCCAAGGATTTTGTAGCTTTAAAGGGTAACCATCAAACTCTGGTACAACTTTGCATTAAAGTTACTATTTGAGGGACTTATTGACAAAAATATTTGATGATATACAATCTAAAACACAGCATACAGTGCCATCTCTTTGTATTAGTTCCAATGACATCATGAGCTGTGTACCAATTCAAGTATTCTGTAGCAAAACAAATTATATTCAGTGATGTTGAGTTTTCATTGTCTTTTGCGTGTAGTCTTGACTCCCTAAATATCATTGGTACTTATCTGTGTACATGTTAGTTAAGCAATGCTGTCTTTGGGCATTCAAAAAAGCAAAGGTAGTATACGTGATGCATTCAATATTTTTTGCAGTGGGCTCCTACACAAAATACTGCATCATGTTCACACTATGCCTCCTGAATGCTTTGTAATCAATCATTTCTACAGTGTAATACAGGTATTTTTCATCTTGTCCCAAGTGTGCCCATAAAAAGGTTCATTATTGTGACTTGTTACCACTAGATGAAAATAATTATTCTTTACATGGCAAGATAAATACATTATTTTAGATTGTTTACACACTGTATAAAAGATAAATCCCTGACTGGGATGTGTTATGTAGCCCTGGCTGTTCAACTTATACATGGATGGGGTGGTGCAAGAGGTAAATGCAAGGGTGGTGGGTCAGGGATTGGAGATGTTTAAAGAAAATAGAGAAAATTGGGAGGTGAGCCAGCTGTTGTTTGCGGACAACACTGCGCTTGTAGCAGGATGAGAGGAGGGATTGAGGAAGTTAGTGACAGAGTTTGGGAGAGTGTGTGAAAAAAGAAAGTTAAAGATAAATGTGGGTAAAAGTAAGGTGATGAGATGTACAAGGGGTGAAAGTGGCAGTAGACTGGAAGTGAGCATTAACCCCTTCCATACGGTGCCGCACACGTAGGCGTCATGGACTTGGATCTCGGTGGCAGCAGCCAATGCCAGCCGTACGACGTGTCGTAATAATACTCGCATCATAAAATATAGTCACCGCTTATATCGATCGTTCTCTCTTCACCCGTGAATTTTGATAACCATAGAAAATGCGATTACAAAAGAATTAGAAAGAATGTCATTATGGAGGGGCGACTACAATAAATATAATCAAGACGCCGATATGGCAGCCTCGCGAATACACTCGCTCCCCATGACGCCTACGTGTGCGGCACCGTATGGAAGGGGTTAAGGGAGAGCGACTGGAGGAAGTGGATAGTTTTAGATACTTGGGTGTGAATGTGGCAGGAAAGGGTGGAGTGGAGGTGGAGGTAGAATGTAGATTGAGAGAAGCAAGTAAATGCCTTGGTGGATTAAAAAGTGTAATGAGGAGTAGACATTTGGGAATGGATGCTAAGAGGAGATTGTATGAAGGAGTGATTGTGCCAACAGCACTGTATGGGGCAGAAACATGGAACATAAGAGAGGAAGAGAGAAGGAGTTTGAATGTGAGATGAGGTGTCTGAGAAGTATGATAGGGGTTACTAGGCTAGATAGTGTGAGAAATGAGGAGGTGAGGAGGAGAACAGGGGTGGTAATGGAGTTGGGAGATAGGGTGGATGGAAGAGTATTGGGATGGTTTGGACACATGGAAAGAATGAGTGAAGAAAGACTAGTAAAAGAGGTATGGCAGGCAGATGTGGTGGGAGTGAACATGAAGGGGTGACCTAGGATGAGATGGATGGATGGGGTGAAGGGGGCTTTGGGGAAGAGGGGAATGTCTGTTGAGGAAGGACGGGAGAGGACAGAAGACAGGAGAATGGAGAATGGTTGTACAGACGCTCCTCAACTTACGTTTTAGTTACGTTCCGAACGGCCGAACGTAAGTTGAAAATGAACGTAAGTTGTTACTGTACAATACATCCGTAAATTCTATTACCGTATCTTACAAAACACCCCTAAATCATTAGTTACTGTATACACATAACATTGTAAAATAATAACATTAATTTCAAATAAATTAAATTCAAGCAGCATAAATTAAGATGGTGGAGGGGGACGGGAGGAAGAGGATGAGGCAAGGCACTTTCAGTCTGTCGTTTGTGCAATGTAAACAATGGACGCAGCATCATGCTTAAGTATCGTTTGAACTACGGAGAGCGCGCTAAACTAAAAAATTCACTCAAATTTTTTTTTACAATTTTTTTTTAGTCAGTTCAAACGTAAAATCGAAAAAACGTAAAACGAATTAACGTAAGTAGAGGAGCGTCTCTATATGGATGATGTTGTGATGCATGAGGTGGAATGAGTGGGGGTATGGGGGGGTGAGGTAGCATGTATGAGAAAAATTTGATGCAGCCCGAAGGGATTTCTCCCAGTCTTCTCCTTTTCTGCATGAGGGAACAGAGAGGGGGGTTGCCAATTTAATGAAGCGGCCTTGCTGTGGATGTGCTGTGTTTTACATCACTGCTACTGACCCAGGGCAGTTTTATTTTTCTAAGCTTATCTAATCATTTTAATAAAAATTTCCAAAAACAATATCTATCATTTATTTTGCATATTCTTTAAAAACAAAAGGCCATTTGTATAGACACGGTAAAGGAAACATGGACTGGAGGTGAAGCTTTTATTCCTGACGTTTCGTCTATCGACTTTCTCAAAGGAAAATAAAAGCTTCACCCCCAGTCCATGTTTCCTTTACCGTGTCTATACAACTTGTTCACATGGATTTTCAAAAGGCCATTTAGTAATATTGTAAGAAAATCTATCCCCATCACTTAACTCCCTATGTATGTTATGTACATGAACAATATCATTGTAGCTGGGCAGTTATTGTAAGCTTTCTTCTGCCTTTCTGCGTGAGTTCTATATGCCATTAATATATTTTTATTCTCCACCTCTTTTCTTCCCAATCATTTATTTTCCTGAGTAGTTCTTTCTTCATTTTCTTAAATCCTGAAATTTATATTAAATAGCCCGTGTCACTCGACATGATCACCATTCATCAAATACAATGACAATGCATGAATGATGAACACAATTCATAATGTCACTGTGGAGTAGATGGTGCCATGGGTAGGTTTTACAAGAATGGCTGAAGCAGATGACAATTTGAGGATAGGATTAGTAATTTCAAATTGTAATAAATAAAAAATGAAACAGTTTTTCTGTAATTTATTTAGCTATTATTGACTCTGGGAAGTACTAAAAACATACACACATATACCAAAGGTTTTTTTCCCCCTTACAAGGGAGGTAGCCAAAAAACAAAGGCATAAAAACCACTCCCTCCCATTCCATCCCTAATACACTCCACTCCCCTCTCCCCTCCCTCACATCTTGGCACCTCCTGGATGACGGGTCATACCTGCATCTTGTCCACTGCCCTGGGTCAGAAGTAGTGTCATAAGACACAGCACATCCACAGCAAGGCCACTTCTCTCAATCTACATTTTACCTCCACCACTCCACCCTTTCCTGCCACATTCGCACCCAAGTATCTAAAACTATCCACTTCCTCCAGTCGCTCTCCCTTAATGCTCACTTCCAGTCTGCTACCACTTTCACCCCTTGTACATCTCCTCACCTTACTTTTACCCACATTTATCTTCAACTTTCTTATTTCACACACTCTCCCAAACTCTGTCACCAACTTTGTCACCAATCCCTCCTTTGATCCTGCTACACGCGGAGTGTTGTCCGCAAACAACAGCTGGCTCACCTCCCACTTTTCTCCATTTTCATTAAACATCTTCAATCCTTGTCCCACCACCCTTGCATTTACTTCTCGCACCACCCCATCAATTTATAAGTTGAACAGCCAGGGCGACATAACACATCCCTGACAAAGTCCCACCTTTACCTCAAACCACTCCCTCTCTACATTTCTAATCCTGACACATGCTCTGCTACTCTCGTAAAAACTCTTGACAGCTCCTAGTAGCTTTCCTTCTATCCCATATATCTGCAAAACCTCCCACAGTGACTTCCTGTCTACCCTGTCATAAGCCTTTTCCAGATCTATAAAAGCCCAAAAACATCCTTACCTTTTCCTATAGCTTTCTCACATATCTGTCTTACCACAAAAATCTGATCTACGTGACTTCTACCTGTCCTAAATCCACACTGTTCCTCACCAATTACTCCCTCTGTTCCTCTCCTAATCCTCTCGAGATCCTCCCACAAGCCTTCCTAACTTCACTTAACAAGCTAATCCCTCTGAAACTACTACACTCACACTTGTCCCCTTTTCCCTTGTAAAGTGGAACTATACAGGCACTCCTCCAGTCCTTCGTCACTCTACCCTCTCTCCAGCAAATATTAAATAACCTCACCAGCCAGTCCACCATTACTCTACCTCCTTTTTTTAGACATTCTGCATGGAATCCATCCAGACCAGATGCCTTACCTGCTCTCATCATCTTAACAACTGCCTTCACTTCGTCCTTACCATACTGCAGTAAAATTAGGTACCTTTGATTTTCAAAGTGGTTAGTTAAGTCTATCAATCTGTTTGGCTACTGCTTGACTTCTTTGCTAATGCTGATGCTAGGTAGTTTACTTCCCTCATCCCCCACTAAAGATCGGATCACAGTCAGGTGTCATATTTATTCTTTTCTTTGAAAATACAGACACCCTCTACTTACGTTCATTTGTTTTACGTTTTTTCGATTTTACGTTTGAACTGACTGTAAAAAAAATGGTAAATTTTTTTTTTTCGAGTGAATTTTTTAGTTTAGCGCATGTAGCCCAACACTCTCTAAGCACTTGTTTAAATCTATCCAAAAAGCCTCCCTTCCCTCTACACTCTTCTCACTACTAAGTCCATATGCACCAACAGAAACCCAACACTGGAGCAGAGAAAAGAAAGTGGTGATCCACTGACTATAGAATCATGAAAGGAATGGAAATCCTTGATAGGAATGATTTACTAAGAAATGACAATGGAAAGACAAGAGGTCATGAAAAGAAACTCAAAAAGGGTAACTATAGAAGAGATCTGAAAAAAAAGCTTCCCACACAGAGTGCGGGATATCTGGAATAACTTAGATAAAGAAACAGTGTGTGCAAATACTATTTAAGATTTTAAGAAAAAACTTGATGCTGAAAAATACAAAGACGGGTCACCATGAGCATAACTCCCTTCCCGTATAATACACCCAGGTAAATACATCTTTCATCCCAGTTTCACCATCACCTACAGCCTTGAAGATACCTCTCTCCTCACCACCATGCATTATTCCATCTCATCACTTACCAGCAGAGCCACTCCTTTCATTCCCTTGCCTCCTCATTACTCTCAACACTACCTACCACACTCCCAAACTCAAAATCACCCCTCCCTTTTGACTTAGTTTCAAGTAACGTTGACTTATCAGTCTTCCTTCTCACAAACATACTACCTATCTCTTCCCTTTTATACTCGTCTGTACCACACACATTAAGGGGAGACGTAAGTAAAAAAAAATTTTTTTTTTTTACCCAAACCTTGAAATTTGTTTTTTATACTTTAATTACCCCTGAAATCTGCTGAGTTTTCTGTGAAAACAGCATCTTGATACCACAATTCCTTCCATTATTAGTGGCGTTTCATTTAAGGGAGTGTTGCATCGCTTTATAGAGTAGGTGAAATTAAATTTTCAAATATGTATTTAATGAACTTAGGTATGAATACCCCTTACATTAGTGTATAATTCCTCAGGGTATTGTGTTCCTCTCATGTATATATAAAGCATAGTGAATATTTAGTGAAGATATAGTGAGCTCTAGTGAAGCTCTAATTACATACTTATACCAAAGGCTTTTTCCCCCGACATGGGGGGTAGCCAAAAAGAAAAAGGCATAGAAACCACTCCCACCCATTTCATTTCCTATATATTCCACTCCCCTCCACCCTCCTCCCTCCCTCCCTCCCTCTTATCTTGGCACCTCCTGGATGACGGGTCATCCCTGCATCCTGTCCACTGCCCTGGGTCAGAGGCAGTGTCGCAAGACACAGCACATCCACAGCAAGGCCACTTCATAAATTCGGCGACCCCCCTCTCCGTCCCCCCATGCAGAAAAGGAGAAGACAGGGAGAAATCCCTTCGGCCTGCGTCAAATTTCTTCTCACACACACTTCCTCGCCCCCCATCCCCCACCCACTCCCCCTCATGCATCACATCCTCATCTATACACAACCCCTCTCCATTCACCTCTATCTTCTGTCCTCTCCCATCCTTCCTCCCCAGACATTCCTCTCTTTTGTAATGCCCCTTTCACCCCATCCACCCATCTCATCCTAGGATGCTCCCTCATATTCACTCCTTCCACCTCTACCTTCCACACCTCTTTTACTAATCTTTCTTCACTCATTCTTTGCATGTGTCTAAACCATCCTAATACTCTTTTATCAACCCCATCTCCCAGCTCCCTTTCCACCCCTGTTCTCCTCCTCACCTCTGATTACTTAATGGAAAATCCTTCCACATCATTCAGCTTGGTATGAAATGAAAGCTTAAGAGTCTGGGGAACAAATTCTCTTGAATATCTTTGATTTTTTATTAACTTGTTTCTCTGAATAATTAAAAAATGCTGCAAAATTCAGGTTTAATAAAAAAAAAATATTTTATTTTTTTACTGTAGAATATAAAGAACATGATTTTTTCTTTCAAATGAAACAAAAATTACAAAAATTCATAAAGAACAACCAAAGATATTAAAACAGAGAGAACAAAAACATAAATTTACAGGAACAGGACGGGGGATTTAATTTATCACAACCATTTTTTGCGACCATTTGTTTGATGGTTGTGATGTATAGCAAATTTCAAATTTCCTCTTTGCTGATGAAGTGTGAGGTAAGGGTGAGTGGTGTGGCATGGGTGGAGGAGGTTTAAGGTGGGCATGGGTAGTAGATGCTTGTGGAGTGCTGGGTGCAGCTGTGCTGCTTTTCTCCTCTTTCTTTTTCCTTCTTGTTTCTATTTCAGGCACTCATGGGATCTCTCTATATTCTGCTGCTTCACTCTCTTGTTTAATGTTAATTTTTCCATGATCATAGCAACAATACAGGGCAAATAATAAAAATTGTTGCATACAGTGAGAATGCCAGGAGTGATGTCACCTTACTTTGACCTTTTCAAGACTACTGGTGCCCTGTCCACTGTCTTTGTGGTGTATGGTGGTGGGAGGAGTTGCTAAATATCTCCATAAACACAATTATGTAGCAAAAAACGAAATGCTGTAGGAATGTTTATGCTATTTCAGTATACAGAATATTTTCTTTATGCAATGGGGTTGCCAGAGGGTGCCAATATTTTATCTATTTTATTCTGTATAAAATAGAAACGAAATACAGCTGTATAACTTTGTATGAGTGTTGCCACCATCATAGAGATTCTTTTGAAATGTTTACCTAAAATTCGCTCATGTACCAGAATTTTTCGAATGATTGCTGGCGATGCTCCCTTAACCCTCCAGTGGTGAGGTGGGGTATCCCATACCCCAGGTGATGTTTATATATATGTATCTTACGTCTGGTTGCAATGATAGTGCTATCCATCCAATTTGTGTTTTATAATTCATTTCCCCTACTATTTCTGGTTCAGAGGTGAATAACAAATCTAGTCTCGATGATTCTTCATTTTGTCTAAATCTAGTATTTTCATTAAGCCATTGCGTTAATGTATAATCTATGATCATATCCAGTAGGACATTTCCGTAGAGTTTGTCTCCACCTCCCATACTCAATTCTTCCCAATTTATTTCCTTTGTGTTTCTCCGTGTTTCAGCATCTCAATTCATTCTTTGTATCTTCTAGTAATTTTGAGTGTTTGGTGTCAGTCCAGGTCTTAGTTTTTGGTGGCACATAAACAACTATAAACCTTCTACTTTTCATATTGCTGTTTTCGACCTTACTGTGATTAATTCCACATTATCTTTTCCTTCTGTTGCCTTTATTACATTTAGGTTCTGTTTAGTCAATATCATGACTCCTCCCCCCTGTTTTTCGACCAAATGTTGTATAATCGTTGTCCCACCATACTTGATTGTATTGGACCTTTCAGTTTTGTCTGCAATTCCCATTATGTCAGATTTCTCTGTTGATAGGTAGTTATTCAATTCGTTTAATCCTGATATCATACCGTTCATATTTGTATATGCCACTTTTGATTTTTCTTCTCTTCTGTTTTTGGGTTTAAGTTTCCATTTTTCTGATGTACCATTTTCTCAGTCTCAGATCTAGCACTCTCCAAAAAAACTATTTTTTCTTGTCTCCGTTCTTTTCTCATTTTTTTCCTTACCCTCACTTCTCAGTTCCCTATCTTTCTCTAATTCCTCGGGATTCATTTCCTTTTTTATCCAAACATTTTTGTATTTTTCGCCGTCTGCTTGTTTTGCCGCTTTTGATGGTACTTCTGCTATCATTTGTGTTCTTAGTTTGATTCCCATTGGTCAGTGATTCTTTTCTTTTGAGTATGTACCCATTCTGTATACATCGTCGATTTCTGTATCTAGACTTTGACCTTCTTCTTTGACCGCTTTTAGAATCTCCTTCGCAATTTCTTTCTCTTCCTTTTCCATTTGGTATTTGTGTACATTGTGTTTTTCATTTATACCATAAACCACAATACATTTCTTTTTGTCTACTGTGCCTCTCACCAAATTTTCCTTCTTTTTGATTACCTTGATCACTGTTTCCTTTGCATTCTCTTTTACTTGCTGCTGTACTATTTCTGTGAATGATAGTTTTTTACTTTTGCATTCCTTTTTCCACATTTTTATTTCGTTTAGGTCAGTCTCATTGATTCTTTCATTTTTTCTGTTACTGCTTTCAACTGTTCTTTTACCTCTTTTTTCAGATCATCATTTGCTGTCTTAACCTCATTTTCTTTTCTTTCATTTTCTCTTTTTATCGCACTTAGTTCACTTTTTAGTTCATTTAATTCCCTTAGTATTACCTTGTTCATTGTTCGTATGTTGGTTACTTTTAGTTGCAGAGCTTTATAGTCTAATCTTAAATCAATCACTTCGTCAGCTAAGTTGTTAATTTCTCTGTTTTGTATTGCTCTGCTAATTCTGAAATCTCTCTCAATGTCCAAGGTTTTCTCCAGTGTTTCCCCTTGCCTCCTAAATCCTGAGAAATATTCATCATTTAGGTACCTGCTGGTTGCTTTGGGGGTGTCGTTCAGACCCCCAATGGAGACTCAATCCTGGATTCGTCTAGACCTCTTTTTGTTGGCTTATTGATTCTTCCTTCTTTCTTGTTTTCCCTTGCCTCCTAAATCCCGAGAAATATTCATTAATTATGTTCCTGCTGGTCGCTTTGGGGGTGTTGTTCAGACCCCCAATGGAGACTCAATCCTGGATTCGTCTAGACCTCTTTTTGTTGGCTTATTGATTCTTCCTTCTTTGTTGTTTTCCATTTTTGTATTAACAATTCACTCATTTAAGAACTGAATTGGATACAACCCTGGCGGTCCCACGAATACATATTGATACTCTCCGCAATACCAAAAAGGCGTTTTTCCTGGTGATCCGTTAAAGCGCTAATCGTAGTGAAACTCAGGGTGAACCCGGAGCAGCTGTTTACACTTCTGTTCTCCTCGACTGCTTATGACCGACTGTGTTTGAGATGAGGTGTCTAAGAAGTATGATAGGGGTTACTAGGTTGGATAGAGTGAGAAATGAGGTGAGGAGGAGAACAGGGGTGGTAAGGGAGTTGGGAGATAGGGTAGATGAAAGAGTATTGGGATAGTTTGGACACATGGAAAAAATTAGTGAAGAAAGACTATAAAAGAGGTATGGAAGGCAGATGTGGAGGGAGTGAACATGAGGGGGCGACCTAGGATGAGATGGATGAATGGGGTAAAAGGGGCTTTGGGGAAGAGGGGAATGTCTGTTGAGGAAGGACTGAAGACAGGGATGAATGGAAAATGGTTGTATATGGATGATGTTGTGATTGCATGAGGTGAAATGGGTGGGGGATGGGGGATGAGGTAGTATGTGTGAGAAAAATTTTGATGCAGCCTGAAGGGATTTCTCCCCCATCTTCTCCTTTTCTGCATGGAGGAACAGAGGAGGGGAGTCGCCAATTTAATGATGTAGCCTTGCTGTGGATATGCTGTGTTTTGCATCACTGCCTCTGACCCAGGGCGGTGGACAAGATGCAGGGATGACCTGTCATCCAGGAGGTGCCAAGATAGGAATGAGGGTAGAGGGTGGAGGGGAGTGGAGTGTATTGGGGATGGAATAGGTGGGAAATGGATTTTATGCTTTTGTTTTTTGGCTACCTCCCTTGTAAGTGGAGAACAGCCATTGGTGTGTGAATGTATGTATGCATATATATATATACATATATATATATATATATATATATATATATATATATATATATATATATATATATAATATTTTTAAAATGATTTCTTTGCCAAATAGGTATATGCCACTTTTATTGATCATATCAAGTTATAGGATTCTGTGACAATTTTGTTTACTTGTTTATCATAGGACAAGTCGTTTGAGAGAATTATGCGTACTCCCAAATCTTTTTCAGATCCCACATTCTTTACCTCCTTAGTTCCAATTTTATATTGTCCTTATATTCAATTTTTACTTTTTCCAAACACCATTGTGCTACACTTCGTAATGTTGAAGTCTACTTCCAATTTCTGACTCCATTTCCAAACTTTGTTCAGGTCTCCCTGTAGTGATTCACAATCTGTTTTGGTGGGGGAATATCAGATCATTTTTTGGTGGAAGGTAAGTTGAGAGTGGAGGATAGATGGAGAAGGAGGAAAGGGACAAAAGGTAGGGAGGTTCTTAGAGTGAACTCCTTGAATGAAAAGGAAAAGGAGAAGGAGTACGAAAGGAAGCTGAAGGAGGAGTGGGAGGGAGTAAAGGATAGAGCAGAGATGGGTGTGGAGGAGGAATGGGGATGGTTCAAGGAGGGAGTCTTAAAGTGTGCAAGGATGGTGTGTGGAACAAGAAGGACAGGGGGAAATAGAAGAAAGGGTAGTGAATGGTGGGATGAGGAAACAAAGAAGGTTGTAGAAGAGAAGAAGCGAGCATTCACAGATTGGTTACGAAAGAGGACAGGGGAGTCATATGAGAGGTACAAAGAAAAGAAAAGAGAAGTAAAGCAAAAGGTAAAGGAGGTAAAGAGGAGAGCAGATGTGAAATGGGGTAGGAGTATGACAGAAAATTTTGAAAGTAATAAAAAGATGTTTTGGAAAGAAATTAAGAGAGGAAGAGGAGGCGAATCAAGTAGGGAAGAAAAGGTAAAAGGTACAGATGGAGAGTTGATAATGGAAGAGATGGCAGTGAGGGGAAGATGGGCAGAATATTTTAGGGAGTTGCTAAATGTGAAGGAAGATAGGGAAGGAAAGATAGCTGCAGTGGGAAATACGAAGAAAATGAGAGTGATGAGTGAGGAGAACGGAGGAGAAATAAGGAAGGATGAGGTGAAGGCAGTTGTAAAGATGATGAAAGCAGGTAAGGCACCTGGTCTGGATGGATGTCATGCAGAATGTCTGAAAAAGGGAGGTTCAGTGATGGTGGACTGGTTGGTGAGATTATTTAATGTTTGCTGGAGAGAGGGTAAAGTACCGGAGGACTGGAGTAGTGCCTGTATAGTTCCTCTTTACAAGGGAAAAGGGGACAAGTGTGAATGTAGTAATTTCAGAGGGATTAGCCTGTTGAGTGTAGTAGGGAAGGCTTATGGGAGAATCTTAATTGAGAGGATTAGGAGAGGAACAGAAGGAGTAATTGGTGAGGAACAGTGTGGATTTAGGACGGGTAGAGGTTGTGTAGATCAGATCTTTGTGGTAAGACAGATATGTGAGAAAGCTATAGGAAAGGGGAAGGATGTTTTTTGGGCTTTTATGGATCTGGAAAAGGCTTATGATAGGGTAGACAGAAAGGCACTGTGGGAGGTTATGCAGATTTATGGGATAGGAGAAAAGCTTTTGGGAGCTGTCAAGAGTTTTTATGTGAGTAGTAGAGCATGTGTTAGGATTGGAAATGGAGAGAGTGAGTGGTTTGAAGTAAAGGTGGGACTTCGTCAAGGATGCGTTATGTCGCCCTGGCTGTTCAACTTATACATGGATGGGGTGGTGCGAGAGGTGAATGCTAGGGTAGTGAGTCAGGGATTGGAGATGGTTAAAGAAAATGGAGAAAAGTGGGAGGTGAGCCAGCTGTTGTTTGCGGACGACACTGCTCTTGTGGCAGGGTCAGAGGAGGGATTGAGGAAGCTGGTGGCAGAGTTTGGGAGAGTATGTGATAGAAGAAAGCTAAAGATAAATGTGGGTAAAAGTAAGGTGATGAGATGTACAAGGGGTGAAAGTGGCAGTAGACTGGAAGTGAACATTAAGGGAGAGCGACTGGAGGAAGTGGATAGTTTTAGATACTTGGGTGCAAGTGTAGCAGGAAAAGGTGGAGTGAAGGTGGAGGTAGAATGTAGATTGAGAGAAGCGAGTAAATGCCTTGGTGGTTTAAAGAGTGTAATGAGAAATAGACATTTGGGAATGGATGCGAAGAGGAGACTGTATGAAGGAGTGATTGTGCCAACAGCACTGTATGGGGCAGAAACGTGGAACATAAGAGAAGAAGAGAGAAGGAGTTTGAATGTGTTTGAGATGAGGTGTCTGAGAAGTATGGTGGGGGTTACTAGGCTAGATAGAGTGAGAAATGAGGAGGTGAGGAGGAGAACAGGGGTGAAAAAGGATTTGGGAGAGAGGGTTGATGAAAGAATATTAGGATGGTTTGGACACATGGAAAGAATGAGTGAAGAAAGACTAGTAAAAGAGGTATGGAAGGCAGATGTGGAGGGAGTGAACATGAGGGGACGTCCTAGGATGAGGTGGATGGATGGGGTGAAGGGGGCTTTGGGGAAGAGGGGAATGTCTGTTGAGGAAGGAAGGGAGAGGACGGAAGACAGAGGTGAGTGGAGAATGGTTGTATATGGATGATGTTGTGACTGCATGAGGAGGAATAGGCGGGGGGGTGGGGGGTGGGGTAGTATGTGTGAGTAAATTTTGACGCAGCCCGAAGGGATTTCTCCCCGTCCTCTCCTTATATGCAAAGGGGGACGGAGAGGGGGGGTCGCCGATTAAATGAAGCGGCCTTGCTGTGGATGTACTGTGTCTTGCGACACTGCTTCTGACCCAGGGCGGTGGGCAGGGTGCAGGGATGACCCGTCATCCAGGAGGTGCTCAGATGAGAGGAAGGGTGGGAGGAGTGTGGAGTGTATTTAGGGATGAAATGGGTGGGAGTGTTTTTATGCCTTTCCTTTTGTGGCTACCTCCCTTGGAAGGGGGAAAAAGCCTTGGTATATGTATGTATGTATGTATGTACAACAATTTAGCATCATCTGCGAAGAAACTCATGTAACATTGCACATTGTCCATGTCATTCACATAAATAGTGAACATTATTGGAGCCAATACAGATCCTTGCAAAACTCCACTAATCACCTCCTTCCAACCTGAATATTTTTCTCTGAGTACTACTCTCATCTTTCTACCATTCAGGAAATCCTCCATCCAATTTAGCAGGTTGCCTTGTATCCCCCCTATGTTTTGCCAGTTTATTAGATAGTTGTCAAAGGCTTTTTTAAGTCCAAGAAAGCACAATCAGCCCATCCATCCCTTTATTGTATTATATCTATTAGTCTTAAGTAAAAACAGATTAAATTTGTGGTACATGATCTTCTGTGTCTGAACCTAAATTGTCTTGGGTGTATTATATTATTTTCTTCCAGGTGTTTTACTCATATACCTATTCTTGATCATTTTCTCACAAATTTTGGCTGCAGTGCTTGTTAGTGAGACCGGTCTATAGTTAGTTGGTTCTTCCTTGTTTCCTCCTTTATATATTGGTACAATCTTGGCATTTTTTCAGTCTTTTGGAATACCAAATTTTTCCTTCCTTAAGTGAGCAACCATTAGTTCATCTTTGCATTCTTTTCGTATCCAATTTGCAATTCCGTCCAGGCCATGTGATTTCTAAACATCAAGGTTTGTTAATTGCTCCATTATTTCTTTTTGTTATTATTTTGCTCATGGGGAGATCACACTTCACTTACATCGTCCCAAAATACCTTCTATCTAGTGAAAACTGACTTGAAGTGATTATTGATGACTTAGGCTATTTCTTGATATTCTGTGTATTCTGTATTTCCTTGGCATAGTTTCACAATTTCCTGTTTATTTTTAAGTTTACCATTCACATATCTATAGAATAGTTTGAGTTGCTCCTTGCATTTTTTTTTATAATGTTTTTTTCATAGTTCCTTTTTTCCTCTCTTTGCACTTTTACATACTTATTTCTATTGTTCATTTGCCATTTTCCAGGTTTTTTATCTTTTCTCTATCTTTTCCAAGCTTTGTCTCTTCTATCTTTCGCCTCACTGCATCTTCTGTTGAAATAGCATTTAATGTACACCCTCTCTTGTTTCTGTCTATGTACATACCTATTCACTCCTTCATTATTGATATCCATCAAGATCTATTTCTCTTCCACTTTTGTCTCTTCCATGTATAATTTTTCCCAATTTGCCTATCTGAATTGATATTGTCAAAAAATCTTTGTGTAAGATCTATCAGAAGATTGTGGAGTGTAGTGGTCTAAAACCATGTTGTGATTTGGCAAGGGGGATATGTGGTGTGACGAGTTGTAGTATGAGGCATTGTATGACTTTCAAGGGGGTCCAGAGAAGTGTGATGATGGAACTATTGGGTTTTTGGGCATGGACACATATACACCAACATACACATACAGCACTTTGAGACATTGAGCAGTACACCAATCACAGACATAGACACTGCTGTGCACATTCAGCATAACCATATGAAATGCACTCAAACACACTCAGACATGCCACCCACTTATCTCTTAGAACATAACAAGCACTTAACACTGAAATGAACAATAAAATACATGAAAAAAAAAATCTGCAAACTTTTGTCAACACATTCATGAAACCCCAAAATATTATACAAGACACTCAACAGCATTACATTATCCAACAGTAACACAACACATTCTCAGACACCAATCACCAAAATAATGCAAGAAAAGGATGGATAGGCTGATTGTGCTTTCCTAGATTCACAAAAGGCATTTGATAAAGTACTACATAAAAAGCTAAGAAAACTCGAAATAATATGTATACAAGGAAAATTATTGAAATGGATGGAAGATTTCTTGAATGGGAGAAAAATGAGGGTGGTACTTAGAGACAAAAACTCAACCTGGGAAGAAATGATAAGTGGAGTCCCACAAGGTTCTGTATTAGCTCTGATAATGTTTGCCATATATATAAATGACATGGATGAAGGTGTAGAATGTTATATAAACTTCTTTGCAGATGATGCAAAACTATTAAAGAATGTAATTACAGAAAAAAACTGTGAATCACTACAGAGAGACCTGGACAAAATCTGGGAATGGAGCCAAAAGTGGGAAATGAACTTCAGCATCAAGAAATGTAGTATAATAGAGTTTGGAAAAAGTACATACATACATATACCAAAGGCTTTTTCCCCCTTACATGGGAGGTAGCCAAAAAATAAAGGCATAGAAACCACTCCCACCTATTCCATCCCCTACATACTCCACACTCCTCTACCCTCCTCCCTCCCTCTTATCTTGGTACCTCCTGGATGATGGGTCATCCCTGCATCTTGTCCACGGCCCTGGGTCAGAAGCAGTGATGCAAAACACAGCACATCCACAGCAAGGCCACTTCATCAATTCGGCAACCCCCCTCTCTGTCCCCTCATGCAGAAAAGGAGAAAATGGGGAGAAATCCCTTCAGGCTGCATCAATCTATTACTCATGCATACTCCCTCACCCCCCATCACAACATCATCCATACACAACCATTCTCCATTCGCCCCAATCTTCTGTCCTCTCCCGTCCTTCCTCAACAGACATTCCCCTCTTTCCCAATACCCCTTTTACCCCATCCATCCATCTCATCCTAGGACACCCCCTCATGTTCACTCCTTCCACCTCTGCCTTCCACACCTCTTTTACTAATCTTTCTTCACTCAGTCTCTCCATGTGTCCAAACCATCCTAATACTCTTTCATCAACTCTATCTCCCAGCTACCTTTCCATCCCTGTTTTCCTCCTCACCTCCTCATTTCTCACTCTGTCTACTCTAGTAACCCCTATCATACTTCTCAGGCATTTCACATAACTTTTTGGAAGCATGTTGCAAGGGCGGCAGTGAAACAGGTTGTGTGGTTCGTGGGTTTATTAATCGGTAGGCTATGCGTACAGAGGGGTCACGTCAAGTACCCAAGAGGTCTACAGAGCAACTGGGGCGTGGGCGAAGGTGCTAGGTGCTGTAAGCACACATACATAAAGGAAGCTTTGTTGTAAGTATGAAAGTGGTCCTTGTAGTGGGAGGCGTCTGGGGGTCGGGCACGCAGTACACCACGCGGGCACTAGTTCACATTAGTCCTATGCCCAGTACGCTATTCGACCCCTCCCCCCCACACCGCGCTCGCAGAGGCGACGCGGGGGGCAAGAGCGCCCGCTCGCCTCGGCTCGCGAGGGCGGCGGGTCCGCCGGCGAGGGGAGGGGCGCGGCGGTGGCTGCGGCGTCAGGGGGCGAGGCCACCGGACGGAGGTGTCGCCGATTGCGCCACCAGATTCTCCCACTCGGGAGGCGAAGTTCGTAGCCCCTGGACCTGCCGAGGCCCATGATCACGCCGACCTTGTCCCACCGGAGGGACGTGCGCTCCTGAATCCGCACGTGCTGGCTGACGCCCAGGGCGGGGAGGGGCCGGGCGTACTAGTCGTATCTCCGGATCGCTTGGGCGGCTTGAGCTGCGGCCTTGCAATCGCATTCTTCCGAGCGAGCCTGCCATTCGGGCGAGAAGGACTTCGGGTGGGCCGGGACGCATGTCCGGAGGGGGCGCCCGAAGAGAACCTGGGCAGGTGAGCGGCCGGCCAGGGACGGGGTGTTCCGTAGTTCGAGGAGACCGCGGTCGAACTCCTCGCCGTCGATGTTGCCGTTGGGCGCGGTCTTAAGGATGAGGTGCTTAGCTGCCTTGACCGCGGCTTCGGCCTGTCCATTAGACTGGGGGTAGTTCGGGGAGGTGACCAAATGGTGGACACCCCGGCGTTCCGTGAAGCGGTTGAACTCTGCGCTGGTAAATGGGGAGGCCACCATCGGTGCGAAGGCGGAGGGGGATGCCGACCTCCCGGAAGTAGCAGCAGAACTTCCGGATGACTGGTAGCCGTCTTGTCCTGGCCGCAGGGGACGATCACTGGCCAACCCGAGAGCCTGTCCGCTGTAAACAGGAACGACTTTCCTGCGACGTGAAAAAAGTCGGCAGACACAGACTCAAAGGGCCGGGTGGGATGATCGTCACACAGCAGGGGTTCTTGCTGCTGGCTGGGGCGAAGCACCTGGCAAGGCTCGCAGGCTTCCACGGTGCTCTTGATGTCGGAGTCAGTGCTGGGCCAGAAGACGGTTTGTCGAGCCCGGCGCTTGGTGGCTTCCGCGCCACGGTGGCTGTCATGGAGGCGAGCCAGCGTACGCTTCCGTAGAGCGGCGGGGACCACGATACGCTGGCCGTAGAGCAGCAGATCCCCGTCGGCAGGGAGGGCGTCGCGGAGCTTCCAGTATGGGAGGACGGAGCTGGGTAGGGCGAGGCGGTTGGACGGGAACCCGGAGGGCACACAGAGAAGCAGGTGACCGTAGGCGCGGTCCGCCCGTGCCGCGGCCCGGAGTTCCTGGAGTGCCCCGTCGGCGTCGGGCGACGGGCCGTCCTCGCGGGCGCCGGCGCTGCTGGCGACAACGCTCCTGACATGCGCGGCGTCCTTGTCGCAGTCGGTCTCGTCCTCCGGCGTGGGGCGGGAGACCGGGGCTCGTGAGAGGGCGTCGGGTATGCAGAGCTGCTTCCCTGCGCACCATTTCGCCGTGAAGGCGAAGGGCGAGAGCCTCTCCTTGAGCCGCTGTAGGCGGGGGTTCTCGACGGGGTCGAGGGTGTATGAGTTGAGGATGGGGATGAGCGGACGATGGTCCGTCAGCAACGTGAAGTGGGGCACTCCAAACAGGTACAGTTTGCATTTGGACGCGGCCCACATGACAGGAAGCATCTCCAGTTCAATCGTGGCGTGGCGGGTTTCAGCGTCCGTCAGGAACCGCGAGCCACACTGGACGAGACGCAGGTGTCCCTGGCCATGGTCCTGGAGGAGAGCGTACCCGATGCCGTAAAGGCGCGAGGCATCCGTCTGCAGTACCACCGGCAGGGCAGGGTCGAAGGGCGCCAGCACGGGCGGTGACGACAGAGCTCACTTGATGTCAGCAAAAGCCTTGTCGTGATCTGGGGTCCAGGTAAATGAGCACTTGGGACTCAACAGAGGCCATAGGGGTTGAGCCACCGCCATTATGGCCGGAGTGAAGTTCGCCAGTTGGTTCACCAAGCCCATGAATGAACATAAGTCAGTCAGGTTGGCAGGGGTGGGAAAGTCCCGTATGGTCCTGACCTTGTCCTCGTTGGTAGATATGCTGTCGGCAGAGAGGTGATAGCCACAGAAGCTGACGCTGGGGGTGGCGACTGTTAATTTCTCCTTGTTAAGGGTGATGCCGAGATCGCAGCACCTGGTAAGCATGTGGTGGGAGGCGAGGTCGTCGTCGAATAGAAGGATATCATCCACCACCTTGACACAGTTGGCCACGCCTTGCAGAGCCGCGTCTCCCCGGAGGCAGTAGGCGTCGCCGGTGGCTGCGAAGCCCATCGGTCCCCGGCAGTGCTTGTACCGCCCGTACGGGGTGATGAACGTAGTCAGGTGCTGGTCCTCTTCTGCGAGGTCTATCTGCCAGTAACCGTGGAGGGCGTCCGCCGTCGTAAAGAACCTCGCGGAGGGGGTGACGCTGCGGACCGCCGCAAACGGCGTGGGCGAAGGGTGAGTGGGGCGCGTTACCTGAGAGTTGAGTTTCGTCAGGTCGACCGTGATGCGTACGCCCTTATTCTTGGCCACGAGGACCATCGGGTGGCACCATTCCGAAGGTTCGTCGCCGACAGGTGTGATGATACCTTGCTGCACCATTGAGTCAAGTTCTTCCTTCACTTGATCCCGGAACGCGAACGGTATCGGCCTGGGCGTGTGGATGGCGAAGGGCACCGCGTCGGCCTTCAGGTGGATTCGCATGGGGGGACCCACCATCTTCCCTAGGGGGTTGGAGCGGAGGTCATCCTTGGAGACCAGCACGTCGCTGAATTCCCGTAGGAAGTAGTCGCGGGCGGCGGCTGGCGAGCTGTCAGAGGGAAGTGCTGGCGCGGCGCACCTGTTTGCGTACGTCACCTCGAGGATAGGCTTCGGGAAGTCGGGCGGGATTATAGCCAACTCCCGACAGTGGCCGAAGGAGAGGAGCGGGGTTTTGACCCCTTCGTGAACCCGTATGTCGGCGGTGCAGCTTCTGTCGCCGAGCGTCAGAGTGGCCTGGAAGCGTCCCACAGCGGGGGGCATCTTGGACCCGTCGGCCATGTACGTCGGCGCTGAGGTTGGCGGCTGCAAGCTAGCCTTAGATATCCCCAGTGTGCCCAGGTGCCGCGCACCTATCACTGTGACGTCCGCGCCCATGTCCGGCAGCATAAGCAAGCTCGAGGACACGTTCCCGAAGCGGATGCGAATGTTGACAGGTGTCGGGGAGCGGCCGGAGCCGTCGGACACCTTTCGGCATGCGCCAGCCTTCCCAGGGGGAGGCGCAGGGGCGCCGGGGCTTGGCGGCCCGTGGTGATTCTCGTCCCGATCCTTGGACGACTTGCAATATTTCTCCCAGTGACCCTTCTTGCCGCAGACGCGGCATCGGGCGTTCCTGGCAGGACACTGGCGGGTGTGAGGGCGGTGTCCCTTGGTCCCGCAATTGTGGCAGGTGTCGCCAGGTCGCGAGGAGGGTGCGGGAGGCGGTTGAGGTGGGGGTGCGCGCGCCTGGCGTTGAGCACTTTTATATGCCGAAACGGCGCACACCTGCGGGTTGCCCTGGCGGTCCGAGACTGTCCCCCTTGCCGACTCGTGCGAGCGGCAGTTGGTCACTACCTCCTGCAGTGACGCGGTTGCGGGGAGGGAGCTGATGCGCTGTACGAGTTCCTCGTCCCGGACGCCCATGAGTATGACCATTTTCATCTGGGCCTCCGCGCAAGCGACGGCGCCTATGGCACATAGGTCTACCTCCCGGGCCTTGTCCTTGGCGCGGCCGTAGAAGTCATCGAAAGACTCGCCGTCCTCTTGCCTGCATTGGAACAGGTCAAGGCGACGGAGGGCCTCGACTCGCGAGTCTCGGAGGTGAGATTGCAGCCGGTCGAGCACTTCGTCGGCCGAGAATGGGGCGTCGTGGGGGATGTCCAGCGAGTTCCGCAGAAGCGCCTGTGCGCCGAGAGACAAGCACGATCTGAGTTGTATAAGCTGTATGTCGTGCGGCATCCGATTGACGCCAGCCATGGCGACGTAGTCGGCCTAGCCGCGGCGCCACGACTGGAATTGGGCGTCGGCCTGCAACGGTGGAGGGCGTGGGACCGTCAGGTTGCACTGCGGCAGGGGGGCGTGCAGCGCTCCGGCGATGGAGGGGCCGGGACAGGCAAAGTCGGCGGAGGGCTCAATGGAGGGGGCGGCGTGCGGGCGACGAGGGTTAGTTGTTGAAGGGTCTCCGTCATTTTGTCCATTTTCGCCCGGTGGGCCTCCGCGATTGCGTCCATTTTCGCACGGTCTTCCCTCCGTTCCTCTCGGACCACCTCTATGCTCGCTGCTAGGCGTTGTACGGCGTCGTTGCCACTATCCCGCGGAAGCGTCACATTTGGTGTGAGCGCGGGCGGGGCGTGTAATTTGACGTCTCTGTCTTACGACGAGGATGAATTGCTCCTTTGTGCCATGGACCGGGCTTGGGGGTGCGGTCTACGCGAGTCAGCTGGGGCGTGGCGTGACGTAAGCTCGTTCACTATGTGGGTCACGGTCGCGTCGGGGGAGGGGGCGCTCTACCAAAGCGCTGTATCCAAGGGGTTGGAATGAAGAGCCCCTTTGTTCGGTCCTCTACGGGTCCGCCGAAGTGCGTCGCACGATAGGGCTCCACTGCTGAACTGAACTGCACTGCACGATATTGTACGGTTCGACGTGCACACTTTTGCAGGATTCCTGCAACACCACATTCACGTAAGCACCACCTGATCGCGTATTGTCACGTATTGGCACTCATTCACTTGTACACCACCAATTACCAAACTGCACTTGTGTTCCACCACTGCACGGTGCAAGGATGCTTGCAATTGCAAGATCCTACTCACTGTGCCATCTTTGCAAGCATGTTGCAAGGGCGGCAGTGAAACAGGTTGTGTGGTTTGTGGGTTTATTAATCGGTAGGCTATGCGTACAGAGGGGTCATGTCAAGTACCCAAGAGGTCTACAGAGCAACTGGGGTGTGGGCGAAGGTGCTAGGTGCTGTAAGCACACATACATAAAGGAAGCTTTGTTGTAAGTATGAAAGTGGTCCTTGTAGTGGGAGGCGTCTGGGGGTCGGGCATGCAGTACACCACCCGGGCACTAGTTCACATTAATCCCATGCCCAGTACGCTTTTCCACAATAACAAGCTAATAAGAAAAATTGAAATAATAGCAGGAATACAAGGTAAGCTACTAGAATGGATGAAAAATTTCTTAAGTTGGAGAAAAATGAGAGTGGTATTTAGAGATAACTTGGGCTGGGAAGTTATAAGAAGTGGTGTCCCACAGGGCTCTGTATTGGCTCCTTTAATGTTTGCCATATATATAAATAATATGGATGAGAGAGTGAAGTGTTACATAATTTTTTTTGCAGATGATGCCAAATTACTTAAGAGAGTAAGCACAGAAGGAGACTGCAGATCACTAAAAGAAGGCCTAGACAAAATATGGGAATGGAATCAGAAGTGTGAAGTGAACTTTAACATTAAGAAATGAAGTATAATGGAATTTGGAAAAAGCAAAAATAGAATATCAGGTCAATATAAAATTGGTAGCAAGGAAGTCAAAAAAGTCAATTCAGAAAGGGACCTAGGAGTAATTATCTGAAGTGACTTAACACCTGATAAACATGTCAATAAACTAATTGGAGAGACTTTTAACTTATTAAGATCAATGAAAGTGGCCTTCGACTACATATATGAAGAAATGGTAAAGAAAATAGTAATTAACCTGATAAGACCTAAATTGGAGTATGCTGCGACACTATGGGCACCTAGTAAGAAAAAAAAAAAAAGGAAATTTGAAAGAACTCAAAGAGCAGCGACAAAAATGGCACCTACACTCTCAAATTTGACATACAAACAAAGATTGGATGAATTACATCTATCAACACTGGAACAGAAGAGAAAGAGGTAATTTGCTAATTATCTACAGAATTATGAAAGGGATGGAAGTTCTTGATAGAGACAACTTATTAGAATGGGACAGAAAAGAAACAAGAGGACACAAGAAGCTAAAGAAGGACAGTTACAGAAGAGATTTGAAAAAGAATAGCTTCCCACACAGAGTGATTGATGTTGTGAACAAACTAAACGGGGAAACAGTGAATGCCAAAACTATACAAGATTTTTAGAACAAACTAGATGTGGAGTGATACAGAAACAGGTTACTATGAGCATAGTTCTTGTCCCGTAAAATACAACTAGGTAAAAACAACTAGGTAAATACATTCAAATTCCTTCTCTCTTCCTCTCTTATGTTCCATGTTTCTGCCCTGTACAGTGCTGTTGGCACTATCACTCCATACAATTTCCTCTTAGCATCCATTCCCAGATGTCTATTTCTCATTACACTTTTTAATCCACCAAGGCATTTACTCGCTTCTCTCAATCTACATTCTACCTCCACCCCGACTCCTCCCTCTCCTGCCTCATTCGCACCCAAGTATCTAAAACTACCCACTTCCTCCATTCTCTCTCCCTTAATACTCACTTCTAGCCTGCTGCCACTCTCTCCCCTTGTACATCTCATCACCTTACTTTTACCCACATTTATCTTCAACTTTCTTCTTTCACACACCTTCTCAAACTCTGTCACTAACTTCCTCAATCCCTCCTCTGATCCTGCTACATAGTGTCATCAGCAAACAACAACTGGCTTATCTCCCACTTTTCTCCATTTTCTTTAACCATCTCCAATCCCCTGACCCACTACCCTTGCATTCACCTCTTGCACCATCCCATCCATGTATAAAATGAACAGCCAGAATATCAGGGCAGTATAAAATTGGTACAAAGGAAGTGAAAAAAGTTAGCTCAGAAAAGGACCTAGGATTAATTAAAATATTAACAAAGACATGTCACCAGACAAGCAAATGAAGAAAATAGTTGGAGAAACCTACAATTTACTAAGATCAATAAAGGTGGCTTTTAACTACTTGGATGAGGTAATGATAAAGAAAATATTATTTGCGCTGATAAAACCAAGATTAGAGTATGCTGTGACACTATGGACACTCAGCACAAAAAAAAAAGAATATAAAGAAATTAGAAAGAATTGAAAGAGCAACGACAAAGATGGCACCAACACTTTCAGAATTGACATACAAACAAAGATTGTCCAAACTGGAACTACTGACTGTGGAACAAAGAAGAAAAAGAGATCTACTGGCCATTTACAGAATCATGAAAGGCATGGAAGTCCTTGACAGAGAAGTTTTATTAAAGTGGGATAAAAGAAAAACAAGAGGACATGAAAAGAAACTCAAAAGGGATAGTTATAGAAGAGATCTGAAAAAGAATAGTTTCCCACACAGAGTGGTAGATGTCTGGAACAAATTGGACAAGGCAACAGTGTGTGCAAAAACTATACAAGAATTTTAGAACAAACTAGATGCTGAAAGATACAGACAGGTCACTATGAGCATAGCTCCCTTCCCATATAAACTACACCCACTCCTCGTTTAACGACCTACTCGGTTAACGACAACTCGGAGTAAAGACGGGCTTTAAGACATACCAATATTCGTTTAACGTAAATCTCCCGAAGTTACGACGTCGTGTACGATAATTAAGTTGGCTGAGGCAAATTTGTATGATGTTATAAATGAACTTGTACGGTGGATATTAGCTGTGAGGTAGTGTTCTGAAGCTTAGGTCTACATTACCATCCTGCAAGTTGGAAAAACTACCTAGGGTACAATATATACCGATAGTGGTAAATTTTTAGTTTCGACCAAGGGCGCAATATAGCAATAGAAAATTAATTATTAAGTTTGTAAATTATAATGTATCAATGTAATATGCAATTTTGTGAGCGAAAAAAAAGGTGCTAAAACAAATTTAGTAAGTAACGAAGTCATGTCGGACGAATGGTACACCATGTTTGTTATGATAGATGCTGATGTCGAAGAAATGAAAGGATGATAAATTCATCTAACCTACACTAAACTAACCTAACCTGTGTTTGATAAATCATTACCTACAAATTAAATGTCATCCGGCTCATCCTTGTTGTCGTCGTCGTGAGAGACGTTGGTAGAAGACAAGATGGCATCCCGATCCTATGATACCGACTTCGTTCATTAGCATATTTTCTTGTAGCATGGTATTTTTTACTTTCATTTCCGCCCACAAAATTGCATATTACGTTGATACATTTTAATTTACAAAATTAATAATTAATTTTCTATTGCTATATTGCGCCCATGGTCGAAACTAAAAAAATACCCCGGTATTCAATATGGAATGTCAGCATACGCGGATTTGGTCATATACGGTAATTTTAGGAACCTAACCACCGTAAATAAACAGTAAATAAAGCTTTAATGTACTGTATAAAAGAGGGAAAATACACAAAAATAAAGATACATGTATTGCTGGACATTGTACATACAGTACATGTACGTATATGTATACACTTTTGCTTAACGACCAATTCGGTTAACAACGGTGCGCTGGTCCCAATTGTCGTCGTTAAACGAGGAGTGGTTGTAGGTAAATATAATAAGAGTCACCCTGCCTTCAAACAACAAGCAAGCACTCTCATAAATAACTTTGCACAGACAAGTCATCTCATCCCTCACCCTGATGACAGATACATCATTCGATGTAAGAAAGACTTCCCCCAAAGACCCAGATTATGTACTTTTCATAGACAGCCAGACAAAGCATATAATCCATAAATTCAAGCTCTCATCCACTTGTGGTCTAGACAACAAGTATCATCCACCAAAAACACCTCAGACCACACATAATACATGCACTCACCAATATTGCAAACTACAGCTATTTACACACGACCTTACCCAACATCTGGAAGTATGAGAAAATCATCATAATCCACTACGCTTAGTTCAGACAGATTGTCTGGTCAATCAGTCAGCCCATTGCACTGACTCTCTCTGAAAGTTGTCAGATGTAAGGGGGGAAATGGTTAGACAGAAGAGAAAAGGTTCTGTACTCATTCATTCACTTATAAGAAACTTAATTCTATTAGCTTTCAGAGATCTCTCTTGATATGAAGATTATTTGGTATAATTCAGAACAAGATTATTAAATTGATATTGGGGTAATGGAATAAGACTATTTTTGATTGATACCTCACATTTCCATGTAAACTGAATAAAATCATTGGCATGAAACTAAAGAAAATCTTTAAAGGCAATGTTTGGTATTACAAGTTAACATGCTTCAGTTTTGCAGAGAAGTGAAGATGTTAGGGAGGTGCTTTTCTTCCTGTAGAGCCTTCCCCAAAGTAGTCTGATGTCCTTTTTTTTTTTTTTTTTGAACACCTGGAAAAGTTTTCATCTTGCCTTACTTATGACATTGGGTTATTGAAAAAGCCTCCCTCTCCCTACTCCTTTCCATTCCTCCTTTCTATATTTTCCTCCTGTACCCTCCTCCTTTTCATTCCCCTATTCTGTATTTTTCTCTTGACCCTTTCTCCTTTTCATTTCCCCTTTCTGTATTTTTTCATGTTAGGAATCAAGGCATGTTTTAACCTAGCTACCTCTTTTACAAGGGGATAAAGGCCACTCGTGTAGGCATACTCTTCCTTTCCTGAGCTAGTATATATTCCCTCTTGTTTCAGGTGTTAGTCATTGAAGTAATCCCAAAGAAGGACATTCTGCGACCTGACTGACCTCTCACCAAGTGTGAAGTGCTGCTGGAGGGCAGTTCCTCAGCAGTTTCTTCCTCATCACCATTCATCATTAATATTCATTCCTTCACTGGGGTTACTAACTTTACAGTGTTTTTGCAATGCTCACAGTATTCAAATCTTTTTATATAGTCAAAGGATAAACTATATATATAGATATATGTCAGTATATGTATATATGTATATGAATGCGTGATAATGAAAAGAAGACTTATATACTGTGTTTCAAATTTGGTTACTTTTTTTATGTTACTAAATACAGTATCACCAGTAGGTAAGATTAAGTCCTCATATATAGCAACAATTTGTACAGCTCAAGATTTGTGTATCAGAACTGCTGCATTTAGCAAGAAAAGTCTACTGTGATTCACTCAAGACTTCTGTTTTCTCATGGTGTTGATTTCTGTTTGTAAGATGGAGAACCCATTATGTCTTAGTAATGTGCACAGTGGCTTCAGTCTGGGCAAACCTGTATGTAGGAATGGATCAAGAATTGAACCTTTGTATGTAGACTGATTTCCAACAACTGCCACATCTGTTAAAAGTTTTTCATAACTGAGAAGGTAAGATTCAGACAAATATTTTTAGTATGCTTTTCTAGATATTCCATGATAAAAGGCACAATGCAATAGGAAAGAGGGTATGTTTTGCTGTGATTGGATTAACCTCTTGTAGAGGTTAGAAGGCTAGAAAGTAAGCGCTTTGTGTCATTTTCCCTGTACATGATGTAGGACTCTTGGAAAAAAAAAAAAGGTGTTTAGATTTCTATGCAGTATAAGAGGGAGGGAGGGGAGTGGATGGGAGTGGAGTATGTGGGGATGGAACGGGTGGGAGTGGATTTTATGCCTTTGTTTTTTGGCTACCTCCCTTGTAAGGGGAAAAAAGCCTTTGGTATATATATATATATATATATATGTATGTATGTATGTATGTATGTATAAGAATTGGTAAGTAAAAGTCATAGTTTAATTTGGTTTGACCCTGTTTTTATCAAAATGTCTTCAACAAAGTTATGTAATATTTTTCAGTAAGAATGTGATTGATTGTATACATCTTTATACTTTCTGTGTTAGCATTTATTTTCAGCCAGTAGAAGGACCTTAAACAATTTAGTGAATGACAGTACTAGGTAGACACTGCATTATTTTAGTCTTTGATATGAAGTTGATGTTAACTTTTTCGGATTGATTTATGTTGAAATTTGAATTGTTCTATTTTATTTTATTTTTTCCCCAATTGTGAATTCACTTGAAAACAGCCATGCATACATTTGGAGAAAATATTAGTTTATGAAGTTGCTATTTAGTCCCACACAAAATTATATATTTTTTATGTAAGAGAAATCAGGTGAAGACATGTACATTTGTGAGTAGATGAACATTATCTACCATTTTGTAATATATCAACTTGAACAGTTTATTTTTGGTGCAGTTTCCTAGTGAGACCAGATAAGACTAGGCACATAAGTATGATTGATCTTGTAATGGCTTGTGCAATATGAGCAATTGATGGTAGGATGTTATACCTTCAGTTTTCAAATGTATAGAAAAGACACACTTCATGTATATCTGAACCTATATAAAAGTGCAAACACATAAAGATATACATTATTCATAGACATTCACTATATTTCCTATAATAAGCATGCATGATCATTTCTGTACATTCACATTAATGCAAGTGCATAGAAATATTGCCTTTCATTGGGAAAATTGCATATGCAAATATACATGCACATGCACACACAAAAGCACATGCATATTTTTTCCCTTGGTCATTGTGGAAACAGCTGATTTACAGGTGATTTTTTTTCATTTGTGGTGCCCAGTCAAAGGATAGTTTTGATCATAATAAGGTTTTATTTTCATGGTTACCAAGATTTAGACTGTATATCTCAAGTTTGTCTCCCCCTATTTCATAAGTGGGATAAATTTTTTTTACTTTGGTGAACTGGTCTTCGTCTTGTTTCTTTATGCTTACACTCATGACTAGCACAAAGATTTTTACAATATAAGGGGATGGAGAAAGTTGAAAAGAACCTGTGTTTGGATAATCTCTAGGTAATTTTCTTGTCTGTGGGATGTATGACCCAGTGTTTCATATAGAGCATAGCATTGGTGAACAGCAACAGTGAACATATCCTGACAATGTCCAGATCCTCCTTAAATCTCTTGGCAGTTGCTTCCATGCACTTAAAACAGCTTTGACAAAGTACAGTATGACTGAAAAGGGGGAAAACCAGCATAAAACAAAATAAATATTTAGATTAAGAGGAGACAAATAGAAAAAAAAAATCTGGGTCTTGTTAAAAAAAGAAAGAACTTTGCTAGATAATCATATAGTAAAGAAGCCTGATATACATGAATTCCAATTTCTCCTATTTTCTTTGATGAAGACATGCTAAAAATTCTCAGACCAACTTTTGCTAATGCTGCTGCTGTTTGGAATTCACACTAGAAAAACCAGGAAAGGTGTGTGGGGTGATCACTAGATGGACATCAAGTCTACAGAGCCAATTTTCAGTTAAGGTGTAACTGTATTTACCTAGTTGTATTATACGGGAAGGGAGCTATGCTTGTGGTGACCTGTCTTTATATCTTTCAGTATAATTTTTTTTTTTTTTTTTTTTTCTAATCTTGAATAGTGTTTGCGCGCACTGTTTCATTATCTAATTTATTCCAAGTACCCACCATTTTATGTGGGAAGCTATTTTTTTGTTTTGTTTTTTTCTCCAAGATCTCTTCTATAGTTATCCTTTTTGAGTTTCTTTTCATGTTTTTCTGTTGTCCCATTTTAATAAATCATCTCTATCTAGGATTTCCATTCCTTTCATGATTCTATAAATAGTCAGTAGATCTCTTTCTCTTCTTTGTTCCAGAGCTGGTAGTTCCAATTTGGACAATCCTTGTATGTTAATTTGGAGAGAGGGTGCCAACTTTATTGTTGCTCTTTGTATTCTTTCTAATTTCTTTATATTCTTTTTAGAAATGGGTGTCCATAATGTTGCAGTGTACTCCAGTTTTGGTCTTATTAGTGTAACTAACATTTTTTAAATAATTTCTTCATCCAAATAGACTTTAATAGGTTGAAGGTTTCTCAGACTATTTTATTAATATGTTTGTCCAGTGTCATGTGTCTGACAGCTTGCAAAAGGGGAAAAAGGAGATATGGTCACTTAGTTTAGATACACCAACAGGATGGGATTTGTAGAGAAACAAAATTATGTCCTGTTGAATAGGGATCACAATGAGGGTTTTGATTATAAACTTAAAAAGATAAAAGGAAAGCAGTGTTAAAAACATGGATTTCTAGAAGTTATAGGTGATCAGTGTGATTTGTTGTTGAAAATGTTGTGGGCTCAAAGTTTCGTATTACATCAAAAGATAGAATATAATTGTAATAAGCTATAGAGATGGGTGGTCATGAGAGTGATATTAGTCTGGACAAGTGTGTATTGACAGATAAGAACAAGTAGACAATATATTTACAAGTACCTAATGATAGCATACAGGAAAGGAGCAATGCTTTTGGGGTTTTGTCACTTATTCTTCAATTATCATATCTAACTTCAAATTCTCTCTCTTTCTCTCTCACACATACATAAACACATCAAAACAATATGAAGGAATACAGTTTTCCATATACGAGGTCCATTCAAAAAGTATCCGACCTTGGTCCATAAAAGGAAAAATAATTTACCATTCAGGAATACATGTTTGTGGCAGCTGACGGCACCCTTACTGTGCATGCGTGGAAATTTTAAAAGCTGTAGTGCGTGCCAGTTCCCACTTGTTAAGGCTAGAGTGCAGTCATCCAGTACGTACTTGTCAGATTATCGTCCTTACGCAACATGTCGGACGGCATCGAGCAGCGCTACTGCATTAAGTTCTGCCAAAAGCTTGGTGATACGCAAGCGTAAACTATTCAGAAGATTTAGCAAGCCTTTGGCGATAAAGCCATGGGAATAACACAGATAAATGAGTGGTATAGCCGCTTCAAGCAATGACAAACCTTAGTTGAGAGCAAGCCACGGTCTGGCAGGCCATCTCCCAGCAGAAATGAAGAATTCATCGTGAATGTTCGTCGAATAGTGGATGACGACCATCGTATAACCATCAGTGAGATTGTCGGAGAAGTAGGAATAAGTGCAGGATTAGTTCGTACAATTTTAACTGAAGATCTGGCCATGCGACAAGTGTCGGCGAAATTAGTTCCCAGGTTCTGGTGGAACAGCATAAACAACTCCACCTGGAAATTACACAAGACCTGATTGACTCTAACAGTGATTCTGACTTCATGAAGACCATCATCACTGGTGATGAGACATGGGTGTATGGATACGACCCGGAAATAAAATTTCAGTCATCACAATGGAAGCATCAGACATCACCAAGACCAAAAAAAGCACGACAGGTTCAGAGCAACGTCAAGGTAATGTTGACATGTTTTTTTGACTCCAGTGGTATTGTGCATCATGAATATGCACCAGCAGGACAAACAATTAATAAGGAGTATTATCTGGAAGTTATGTGACACCTTCACGATGCTGTGCGACAAAAACGACGCAAATGTGGGCTGCGTGCATCCATGACAATGCACCTGCTCATTCTGCCCACCTGATCCAAGCTTACCTGGCCAAAAACAATACTCCAATTTTTCGGCACCCTCCCTACTCTCCAGACGTGGCACCTTGTGACTTCTGGCTCTTCCCTAAACTGAAAACAATTCTTAAAGGGAAGTGCTTTGAGTCGAGAGAGGAAATTATGAGAAAAACAACGGCAGAGCTCTACAACATTCCAATTTCGGCATTCCAGAGATGTTACCAGCAGTGGCAGCACCGCTGGGAGAAGTGTGTGCACTCCCAAGGGGAGTACTTTGAAGGTGATTGAATAAAAGTTTTGAAATGTACACAAATCTTTTCTTTATGGACCAAGGTCGGATACTTTTTGAATGGACCTCGTAGATGCATATGTGGAATGGCTTAAAAGGTGATATAGCCCAAGTTAAAAAAAATACATGAGTTCAAATCTAAATATGACATTTGGAAATCAAGGATATAGATTAAGTTGGAACTGTACATGAATTTGAGTGTAGGTATGTTAGAAAATCAGAGAATAGGACACAAGACCCAACAAGCATTGCTCCTTTCCTGCACACTACAATTAGGTAAATACACGACTTAGTGGCACGGTTGGTAGAGTCCCCAACTGTCACTACGGCAGTCTAGGTTCGAATCCCGCCCAGGGCTGAAATAATTTCAGTACCACTACGCTTCAAGTCGTTACTCCAGCTCTCATGGGCCGGGAGTTGGGGGTGTGTGCGTGTAAGGTCACAGCATTACCCATAGATCTGTCATATGAGCTCTGAGCTCTCTTCCGGGTCCAATACATGATTCAAAGACCAAGGTGAATCACATACACACACACACACACATGGATGAGGGCATTGATAGTTACATGAACTGCTTTGCAGATGACGCAAAATTATTTAAGAGAATAAACCCCGAAATAGACTGTGACTCATTGCAGAAGGATCTGAACAAAGTCTCAGAGGGGAGCAAGAGATGGGAAGTTGAATTCAACATCAAGAAGTGCAGTATAATTGAATTTGGAAAAGGCAAAAAGAGAATAACAGGACAATGTAAAATTGATGGAAAAGAAGTAAAGAAAATTAATTCTGAAAGGGACCTAGGAGTAATCATCACCAAAGACATGTTGCTGGATAAACATATAAGTAAAATAGTCGGAAAAACATACAATTTGTTGAGATCAATAAAGGCAGCCTTTAAATACCTGGATAAGGAAATGATCAAGAAAATATTACAAACACTGATAAGGCCAAAACTGGAATATGCAGCACTGATATGGTCACCCAGTACAAAAAAGAATATAAGAAAATTAGAAAAAATACAAAGAGCAACGACAAAGTTGGTTCCAACATTTGCAAACCTAACATACGAACAAAGACTGGCCGAACTGGAATTACTGTACCAACCCTGGAACAAAGAAGAGAACGAAGGGACCTAATAACCATCTACAGAATTATGAAAGTAAAAGAATGCCTTGATAGAGAGGACCTATTTAAATGGGACAGAGGAAAAACAAGAGGACATGCAATGAAACTCAAAAAGGATAACTACAGAAGAGACTAAAAAAAACAAAAAAAAAAAACAGCTGGCTCCAATCATGTTTGCGATATACATAAATGACATGGATGGAGTTGAATGTTATATGAATTTCTTCACAGATGATGCAAAAATATTGAGGATAAGAACAGAAGAGGACTGTGATTCATTGCAATCAGACCTGGACAAAATCTGGAAATGGATTCAAAAGTGGGAAGTGAACTTCAATATCAAGAAGTGTAGCATAATGGAGTTTGGAAAAAATAAAAACAGAATTTCAAAAAATTATAAAATTGGTGAAGAAGAAATCAAGAAAGTGCACTTGGAAAGGTACGTTGGAGTAATAATCAGCAAAGACATGACACCGGATAAACATATAAACAAAATAGTTGGAGAAACCTTCAACCTATTAAGGTCAATGAAAGTTGCATTTGATTATTTGGATGAAGAAATGATTAAAAAAATATTAGTTACATTGATTAGACCAAAACTGGAATACGCAGCGACACTATGGTCACCCAGTACTAAAAAGAATATAAGGAAACTAGAAAGAATATAGAGAGCAACGACAAAGTTGCCACCAGCTCTCTAAATTAATATATGAACAAAGGTTATCAAAATTGGAACTACCAACACTGGAGCAGAGAAGATAAAGAGGTGATCTACTGACTATATTTAGAATCATGAAAGGAATGGAAATACTTGATAGGAATGACTTACTAAAAAATGACAATGGAAAAACAAGAGGTCATGAAAAAAAACTCAAAAAAGATCACTGTAAAAGATGTCGGAAAAAGAATAGCTTCCCACACAGAGTGCTGAATACCTGGAGTAACTTAGATAAAGAAACAGTGTGTGCAAATACTATTGAAGATTTTAAGAAAAAATTTGATGCATAGCTCCCTTCCCATATAATACAACTAGGTAAAGAAGGAAAAGTACCACAAGATTGGAAAAATGCAAATATTGTACCAATATACAAAGGAGGAGACAAGGAAAATCCAACAAACTTTAGACCGGTATCCCTTACAAGGACAGTAGCAAAAATGTATGAAAAAGTTATTAAAAAGGAGGAGAAGATCACTGGGGAAACATTACTGGAAATGACCATTGATTACACATTGATGCAATGGGTCAAGGAAAACACCAGATATAGAAATAACAATGAACCTAAGAAAAAAATTGATGCATAGCTCCCTTCCCATATAATACAACTAGGTAAAGAAGGAAAAGTACCACAAGATTGGAAAAATGCAAATATTGTACCAATATACAAAGGAGGAGACAAGGAAAATCCAACAAACTTTAGACCGGTATCCCTTACAAGGACAGTAGCAAAAATGTATGAAAAATTTATTAAAAAGGAGGAGATCACTGGGGAAACATTACTGGAAATGACCATTGATTACACATTGATGCAATGGGTCAAGGAAAACACCAGATATAGAAATAACAATGAACCTAATGAATATCAAAGTCACATAATAATATAGAGATTTAAAAAACACTAAAAAACGAAAACAACAATATGAAGTGAATATCACTGGTAAATCTAAAGAGAATCTCAAGGAATCCTATAGTTCCATTAGAGATAAAAAGGTTATTAGGAATCACATTGGCCCACCATTATCTGCTGACGGTTAACTTGAGTATTCAAACAAAGTAATGTGTGATATCTTAAACAACTATTTTAGCTCAGTATTCATAAATGAAACACTTCAAAGTGAACTAAACACTGAAACCTGTGAAAAGTCTAGGGAAAACTTACTACGGTAAATATAGCAAAAGAAAAAAATAAAAGGTGTATAAAGAAACTCAAAGTTAATAAAACACCAGGGTCTGATGGTTGGCATCCAAGAATCTTAAAGGAAATGAAAAATGAGATTGTTGTTCCATTAGAAATTATTTTCAAGAAATCCATCATATCCAGAGATGTCCCAAGAGAATGGAAGCTAGCTAACATTACTCCCATATTCAAAAAAGGTGTCAAAAAGAAACCAAATAACTACAGGCCTATAAGCTTGACTTCAGTCATAGGAAAAATTATGGAAACTATCATCAGAGATGCTATGGAATACCATTTAGAAAGTGATAAATGACAGCCAGCATGGATTCAGATGAACTTACTGTGTGACTTACTCGAATTCTACAACACAGTCATCTCAAATTATGACAAAAGAATATAGTGTTAATATATTTAGACTTTGCAAAAGCTTTTGATACCGTCCCCCACAAAAGGCTACTTAATAAATTAGCTTCACACAGAGTAAGTGGTAGCCTATTAAGTTGGACTAGAAATTGGTAGAATGATTGAAAACAGAGAGTTTTATATGGCAAAACTTCTAGATGGAAAAATATTATGAGTGAAGTTCCTCAGGGTTCTGTTCTTGGGCCACTTCTATTCGTAGTATATATAAATGATATAGACCATGGACTAAAATCTATTGTCTCAAATTTTGCTGATGATACAAAATTGTGTGGATTGGCAAATGATCACTGAAATCAATTAGATATTCAATAAGATTTAGATAAATTACAGCAATGGTCTGAAAAGTGGCTAATGAAATTTAACACAAGTAAATGCAAGGTAATGCACATAGGTAAAAATAACATTAAGTATGATTACAAGTTATTTGGAAATTCGTTAAGAAAAGTGGATAGTGAAAAGGATCTTGGTGTAATTATCAGTAAAGATCTCAAATCATCTAAACAGTGTGTTTCAGCTTCTGAGAAAGCAAATAAGATTCTAGGACTGATTGTGCAATCTTTTGACTTTAAAAGTTCACCTCTCATTAATAAGCTATATAAATCGTTAGTTCATCCACATTTGGAATATGCTGTTTCCGTATGGTCACCAAATCTCATTAAAGACATTGACAGACTGGAAAAAGTACAATGGTGAGCCACAAAACTGATTCCAGGTATCATAAATCATACAAAAATTGACTAAAACATATGAATCTGTTTTCCCCTAAAAAAGTATAGACTCAGAGGTAACTTGATATAGGTCTGTAAGATTCTAAAGGGGATTGACATCAAAAGTGACAAAATTTTTACACTGAATGAGAATCCAACAAGAAATAATGGTCTCAAACTGTCAGGAAATAGATTTAAATTGGAAGTGGGTAGAAATAACTTTGCTAGCTGTGTAGTTCATGAATGGAATAAACTTCCTGCAGAGGCAGTGCAATATAGTTCAGTTCGAAGCTTTGTTTAGATAAACATCTAAGCAAGATGCTGTAATGACTGCCATTTATTTTATATTATTTATTTATTTGTTGTTATTTGTCTGTTTATTATTTGCTTGATTTTCTTTATTATTATTTATGTCAATTTATTATTATTTACTCTTTACCTGTTTGTTTATTATTTAACTTTACCTATGCATTTATATATTTTATTATTATATTATAATTTTTTTTTTATCTATCATTATTATATATATTTTGTTTTCACATCTGACCTAGTTATGGATGAAAAGGTCTCCTGTCTACATGCTCCACCTTTGTAATCCTCTGTAAAGCTTTGACATGCAGCCAAAGAAATGGCTCAGAGTATGAAAAAGTCCAGTGATAAAATATAACATTCTTCCCCCCTAAGAAAAGAAAAGACAGTACTCCATAGGTTATCAAGCCCATCCATATCTGTCCGGAGCCTGTGACACATGGGTTGACCCCCATACTAGAGGTGTTCTCGCACTTGCCTCTACATCAACCTCTTGGCAAGGTTCAGTGTTCTCTGGAACTTCTAGGAGTGTTGCAGTAGGTACAGCCTCTGGTGACAGTGTAGAAGAGGATGATTCCTGATTTCCAGTAGGGGAGTAGTCAACCTGGTTCTTGGAATAAGGAGCCAAATCATGAACAGAATCCGTTGACTCCCGTCCATCCTGATGTCAAATATTAGCATAAGTTGGATTAACATCCAGTAGTTCAACTTGATCAACCAGAGGTTTGTTTTTGTTTGTTTTAATGAATCTTCTCAATAATACTGGACCTAGTGTCATGAGCCATGAGGGTAGAGAGCATCCAGAAGAAGAGCAATGTGGAAAAACAGAAACATTCTTGTGGTGTGACATTGTAGCTGTAGACAGAAGGGATATAAGAGAGTGCACTACATCAGTAAGTACTAATTCCCAATGCTGATTGGGAAGATTTTGCAACTTGAAGGCCAGCTATAATACCGTTGAGCCGCTCCACTTCCCCATTGCCAATTGGGTGATATGGAGTAGTTCGACTTGTAGCAACCCCTTTTTGTGTGAGATAGGTTTTGAGGTCCTTAGACATGAAAGACATTCCTATAGCAGAATGAATATAATTAGGCATCCCACATAAACTGTTCCAGGCATTTGATTACAGTTGTCATATTCATATTGGGACATGGAAAAGCAAAAGGAAAACTGGAATATTCATTTACAATAGTAAGCATATAGGGATTATGTGAGGTGGTTGGAAGAGGCCCTTTGAAGTTGATGGTTAGCGTCTCCATTGGTTGAGTCATGTTGATGAGTTTTCCTTCTTGAGGTCTATAGAACCTTGGCTTTACCTCTGCACAAACCTTACAGGAAGCACAAACCTTCCTGACATCCTCAGTAGAAAAGGGAAGGTTCTTAGATCTCACAAAGTGCAGCAGGTGAATCACTCCTGGATGACATAGACCCTCATGTAGTTCAACAAGAGTAGATGACACAGAGATGGTAGATCAATAGAAAGCTCAAGAGAAGGCATCAGGAACCACATTCTCTTTACCAGGGCAATAAGGAATTGTATAACGGAAAGCAGTGAGTTCCATCCGCCACTCCTGGATCTTGGCATTCTTGATCTTGGTGCATTTTCAATTATCAAACATGAAGGCTACAGAAAGCTGGTCAGTAATAAGATCAAAATGTTGTCTAGCAAGTAAGTGACCCCATTTACAGACAGCTTCAGTTATGGTCATGGCCTCCTTTTCTGCAATGTGATAACATATTTCGCTTCCTTGCAGAGACTTAGACATGAAAGCCACTGGTCTCTCACCCTGGTTAAGTACAGCAGAGATAGCTACTTCAGAAGCATCATATTCAACTTCAAAAGTCAAGTTTTCATCCACTGAATATAACTTTCTTTCAAGTTCTAACTTGAGTTGATTGAAAGCCTGTAAAACTTCTTTATCTAAAGGAAATTTCTTTGCATTTGCAAATGGTCAAACCTTGGTTGAAAAATTGTGTATCCATTTGGCCAAGTAAGCAAACATACCCATGGCTCTCTTCAGAGATCCCTGACTCGTGAGGGGTGGGAGTTTCTGTAGTGGATAGAGCCTCTCAAGATAAGGCTTTATAACCCAATTTCCTACACAGTAACCAAGGATATTAATGGAGTGCACAGACTTAATAATCTTTTAGCATTAAGTGTTAAATTTCTATTATTGATAACTTTAAGAAAGTGTTGTACATTACAATTGTGTTCTTCTTGAGTACGGACAGCGATAATTATATTGTCAAGATATGGAAATGCACACTAAATTTTCTTCCTTCACAACCTTATTCATGGTTTGTTGAAAGACTGCTACTCCATTTGTCACTCCAAAGGGAACCCTACAAAATTGATATAGGTGTCCATTGGCCTCAAAAGCAGTGTATTTCTTGTCCGATTCTTTCAGTGGAATTTGATGATATGTACTTTCCAAGTCAAAAGTTGAGAACATATGGTATGTTGAGAGTTCATTCACCATGGTGTCAATTCTTGGTAATGGATAAGCATCTAGCTCTGTATATAGATTCACAGTTTCAATAATACCCTCAGCAAGCAAACTGTTCATTTCCATTTCAATGAATTCCTTCATCTTTACCATAACATTTCAACTTAGTGGCTTTGAACTTACGGTTAGGTGACAGACGTTGGAAAAAGGAAGGGTCATCTACAGCAGCTGCCACCAGAGAACAATACGAGTTAGTATCCAGTAATTAGAGTGTAGGTTTTCCTCCACCATATTTGGTGGCTACACACTGATGCTGTTTTTAGTAGTCCTTGCCAAGTAGTACCCCACAGCACAAATCCTTCATTAGTGCAAGACGAGTGGATGGGTAAGTTTGTCCATTAAGGTATCATTAAGTCAACTTTGACATAACCATGAGAGTTAGTGTGCAATGATTTCTGAGCTAGAGTGACATCTTTATCAGTTAGATGTATTAGAAGCTTCAAGTTCCATACAACTTCCTCATCTATGTAACTGTAATCACTGCAGGAATCAACAAGTGCTGTTAATTTCCACCCATTGATTGTTGTTGTGGTGGCTGCTAGATGAAGACTGAGGGAAAGTGGTGCCAGAGATAGTAGCAAAGACCATTGGCTGGGAGGAGTCAAACATAGCTGTAGGGGTCTTACGTGTAGGTGCCGGCTCCTTGGATGTACACACACTAGCAAAATGGCCCTTCTTACCACACTTATTACAGGTAGAATTTTGAACTGGGAAAGTAGTACACCTATGGCATAGTCCTCCACAGAAATAACATCTACTTGTCACAGATAGAGTGGCAGTTATCACACACTCCTCAGGCATAGGTTTATTCTTCGCAGTATCATCCCATGGTGTCTATACATGATCAGGGGTCACCACAGTGGCAGTGTGCACAAACTGAGGAGTTGGGACTGTAAGAGCTGGCATTGCATTGAGCTAAGTCTAAAGAATAAGCCTGATCATAAGCCGCCTGGCAAATCAAAGGTGGGGTTAGACCATTAATAAAGACATCCCTAATTAACTCTTCCTTGTACTCTTCTGCACTGACCACCTTTAGGTTACAATCCTTACCTAACTTACGTAGTTCTCTCAAAAACTCATCTAAAGATTTACCAGACTTTTGTTGACAAGTTGTGAGCAAGTACCTGGCAAATATTTTATTGGGTGTCTTTACATACAATTTTTGTAAAACAGAAATGGTAGAATCATAAACAATTAGTGCATTCTTCAATATACTCATAAACATTATGACTAACACAGTTCACAAGAGTTCTTAGCTTGTGAGGTGCGTTTTCCCTACAATTTTGTATGAAGTTGGAGAAAGTCTTGTACCAGTGTTTCCACTCCTACGCTGCAGTTAGTTGGGGTCCAATTCCAGATGAGCCTTAGTAGTTTTTCCATTATTAAGTTGATTAAATTGAAATAACAATAAGAGACTTGGCTGCTGCTCCCAAGCTTTAATCAATTCAAACACAAATAGACCTGAAAATATATTACAGAATTTAACTTATATGGTATGTTCAGTAAATAATGAGAAAATGTCAGGTGAGACATTAAATATGATTTGACCAAAATACTACTTCATGGTGAAGTACATATAATATTCTATAAAATGACTAACTGGCAACTTTCTATATTTGTAGATCTGAGTGCAGCGGTGAACATGGTGGAACCAGTCTGATTCAGTTTGCCGATCTGTGAACACTTGTCAAGATGCAGGGAAACATGGAGCAACGTTACGCCATCAAATTTTGTGTTAAACTTAAGAAAACCAAACAAGAAGCTTATGGAATGTTAAAGGAGGCCTATGGGGATAAACAGATGAGGCAAGCAAGTTTCTATCAGTGGTTTTACAGATTTTCTGAAGGAAATGAACAGGTTGAGGATGAACCCAGATCTGAAGCACCGAAAAGTGCACTCAAGGAGGAAAACATTGAGGAAGTGATGCAAGACTGTTGAATAACTGAGGGTGATATCTGAAGCTGTTGATATTAGTATTGGCACAGTGGATACAGTTCTGACCAAAGATCTGAAGCTCCACAAAGTCTGTGGCAAATTTGTGCCAAAGATTGTCTCTAACAACCAGAGGCAGTTTCGTATGGAATGTTGCACTGACATTCTAGATATGATAGCGGCTGATTCAGATTTCCTGAATAAAGTAGTGATTTGCGATGAGAGTTGGGTGTTCACCTACAACCCTGAGACCAAATGTCAGAGTGCCCAGTGGAAGCACGCGACCTCCCCCAGACCCAAAAAGTCAAAGATGAGCAGGTCGCAAGAGAAGGCCATGGTCATTCCTTTCTTTGACTCTCAGGGGCTCATTCACGTTGAATGGGTTCCTCGGGATCATACCGTCAATAAAGAATATTACCTTGCTGTTCTGGAAAGGTTCAAAGAGAAGATAAGGAAGAAGAGGCCTCAGCAGTGGAGGAGTGGTCAGTGGTGGTTCCACCAGGACAATACCCCATAACTCAAGTCAACCTGGATGGCCGATAGGGGAAAGAAAGTGGCACAACGCCCACTCTACAGCCCTGACCTAGCCCCTTTCGACTTCTTCCTGTTCCCACGCATGAAAAACAGTCTCAGGGGAACATAATCTCAAGCACTCATCTGCCTGTGGCCCTGATAACATAAGCAACATCCACCTAAAACACATTGGACCACAAGGTATACACGCACTCACAAACATTGCAAACTACAGCTATTCACACAACACTATACCCGACATCTGGAAGCATGGTAAAATAATCACCATTCCAAAACCGAACAAAGACCCAACAATCCCAACATCGCACCGCCCAATCACACTTCTCTGCACCCCCTCTAAAGTCATTGAACGCCTAATACTTAAACTTGTCACACCATATATTCCCCTTGCTGACTCACAACACGGTTTTAGGCCACTACACTCCACAAACACTCTTCTGACAAACCTCACCCAAAGAATTTTAGATGGCATCAATTCAGATAGGCCCCACCACAGAACACTTCTTATAACATTGGACATTAGTAAAGCTTTTGATGCTATCCCCCGCCACAACCTAACAAATAAAATATATAACACAGACATGCACAATAACACCAAAAGATGGCTGGCCAATTATCTGGCAGGCAGGAATGCTCATGTGTCATATAATGGCCAATCATCGCACATCAGAAACATTAAGAACGGAGTACCACAGGGCTCAGTTCTATCCCCCACATTATTTAATCTATACATGCATGACTTACCCACGCCAGACACCTCAGAAATACAAATCTCTTCCTACGCAGACGACATAACAATCACATGCACACATCGTAACACAGACAAAGCTGCAGAAATAATCCAGCCTTACCTTGACACACTCAACACATGGTTCATCACAAACAGACTCAAAATAGCTCCAACCAAATCTACAGCAACACTTCTCACCAACTGGACAAAAGAACACAAATACATACCTCATCTCTACATCAACAACACTCTAATACCACACACAAACACACCGAAAATTCTTGGTGTAACATACGATACATCCATGTCTTTCAAACAACACCTCACAAACATAAAAAACAAATGCACACCTAGACTTAACGCACTTAAATCAATCACTGGAACAACATTTGGACAAAACAAAGAAACTAATATAACAATATACAAACAATGCATACGCTCAGTGATGAATTATGCGAGTCCTGCATGGGCTCCTAATCTCAGTGAGACACACCACAACACCCTTCAAATCATACAAAACAAAGCCCTAAAAACAATTACAGGCTGCACAAATACATCACCTACAGACCATTTACACCATGAAACAAAAGTCCTCAAAGTCAAGGACCACCTCGACATGAGAGGCACACAAACACTTGCTGCAGCCACCACAAACACATCACACCCGCTACACTACATAGCAGAACACCCACACACACACCAAGAAACATTAAAACTACACCCAAAGACCTTTATTACGCACAGATACTCTCTTCTCTTCCTCCACAACCACCAAATACCAGCCTCCGGAAACATATTCATAATCATATCACTCACCGCTCCATTAACACACTGAAAGACAACACACTGCTGCATGCCAGACCCCCTGATATCCACCCTTCTGAATCCTCTCTCCCACGAAAGGACAGAGTCCACTTGGCCAGACTGCGATGCGGTCACCACCCAGCACTTCTAAGCTACCAGAAGAGGCTGGACGACCGTGTTGTGAACAGCTGCCCAGGATGTAACACTTCACCCCATACCATACAACACATAATGGAAGACTGCATTATACACAATCATGCACGCAAACAACACAACATACACTCTATAAAGGATTTGTGGGAAAACCCAGTTTCGGCTGTGGCCTTCCTTGGGGAGACGGGACTGCTCGGACAGACAGTCTAGGGAACGACAACAACAACAACAACAGAGGAGCTGAAAGAGGCATCAGAAAGTTACCTGAAGGGACTACTGTAAAGGACTTCAAGGAGGTTTTCCAGGATTGGGAGAGACGCATGCAGAAGTGTGTTGATGCACGAGGCAATTATTTTGAAGGAAACAAAGTTTTGTAAGCTTATGAAAATAGTGTCTCTCCTGATATTTTCTCATTACTTATTGAATAAATTAGTATAATGTAACAGAATATAAGTGAAGTCAGAAAATGCTACAGTTTATACAATATTTCTTACATATCATTTATTGAACATACAGAACTCATCATATGGGTAGACACAACGTAATATATGATATAGTATACAACAGTAATCACAAAAAACACGTGAATAAAGATTTTTGCTAGTAACCACGAGGAAATTTAAAGAATGGAATACTAAACGTTTTCGTCTATTAAGACATTTTCAAAGTACTTTGAAAATGTCTTAATAAACGAAAACGTTTAGTATTCCGTTCTTTAAATTTCCTCGTGGTTACTAGCAAAAATATGATATAGTATATAATATCTACACAATGTTTGAATAAGTAGGGGAAAGGAATTGACTTACATAGAGAGTCATGACTATTACTCTGACCGACCAGTCCCAAACAGACTATGACAACGTAGCCAGTTTTGTCAATTGTTTACAGAGTATGACATGCAGTCAAACAAACGGCTCAGAGTATGAAAAATTCCAATGACAAAATATAACAGTATGTCAGAAAATTAGAGAATAGGAGATAGGACCCAACAAGCATTGCTCCTTTCCTGTACACTACAATTAGATAAATATTCATATACACACATGAACCACAGTCTGGAATGGATGTCTAGAACGAACTCTGGAGTGCAGCACTTTTTTGATAAGTTGGAGGAACCACCTAGTTGGTATTGTATTGAGACAGGGGAGCTTTGTTTATTGAGTGATCAAAGTGATATAATAGAGTCAATTCACTTTGTCGTTAAAATATAAAATGGATGATGATGAAGAAGATTGACAAAAATATAGTGAACCAACAAAGAGAAGACTAGATCTAAGCAGGGTTTAATTGCCATTAGATATCATCCCAAAAAAGAGTTGCAACATGCATGTCTTCTTGTTTTTCCTCTTTTCCACTTTAATAAGTCCTCTCTATCAAGGCGTTCTTTTCATTTCATAATTCTATAGATGGTTAGTAGGCCCCCCCATTCTCTTTGTTCCAGGGTGGTTAGGGAAGAATGTTCTGAAGAATGGAGTTATGATATTACATTTCATATGTTTGTGTTCATACTTGCTCTTCACTGGGAAAGTTACTGGGTGACTGGGAGAGGTTACCAGGCAGCCATCCATTATCTTCTTGGTCTGGTGGTTAATGTTTTTCTCACAGAAGCCATTGTGAGAAAGACATTAACTGCCAGACCAAGAAGATTATGGACGGCTGGTACAAATGTAATGACAATAACCATAAAAATAAAAAAATTAACATCTACTATAAATCCACATTTACAACAGCTTACAAAAAAGAAAAATGCATAATGAAACAAATTATCAAGAAAAACGTCAAACCAATCAATCCAGAGAAAGTACAAAGACAAAAAAAAAAAAAAAAAAAAAAAAAAAAGAGACCACCTACTTAAGGACAGCCCACACCATGAGAGAAAGGAACCTTAGAAATCACAAGTCATTTATAAGTTCAAATGCACCTGAGGGAACTGTGAAGCCCTCCCCTTCACCTATATTGGCATGATGACACTGAGGTTATCCTGTCTCCTTTCTTCCCACCTTACATCAGGAGCCTCTAAAAACCACCTAAGAATTGAACATGGCATAGTCCTGACAAGAAACATGCTAGAAGAAAATACATAGATTTTTGATATATGTATAGACAATAAATGCCTCCTAATTTTAGAGGCATTATATATCAGAGTTGAGTTGAGCCCAAATCATACAAGCAGAGGACCTTAAGGCTCTCTCAAGCATGCAAATAAGCACCACTAACCCAAGGATGCAACAAACTGCCACAAACCAAAATATGGGACAGAACACCATAAACTCAAGATTGGAACAAAATACTACAAAACCAAGCACGTGATATTGCATCACAACCTGAATGTGGAGGCTCTCTCAAGTGCATGACAACCCAACACTGCCCAAGCTACCCGGTAACCTCTCCCAGTTACTCAGTAACCCTCCCCAATGTAGAGCACATATGAACACAATCATGAAATGTAATATGATCACTCCATTTTTAGAACATTTTTCCCTAACCACATGGTAAGAATATCTCAAGCTACTGAAAAAGGGTCTTGTACCAGAAATCGCGATCTAGTTATTATGACTGCCTATTATGAATTCATAAACCTCCTTTCAAAGGAAAACAAGTCCATGATAAAACACATGGGAAATGCTCTTAAGAAAATAATAAATGCACAATTAGCCATCCCTTTTCAGTATATATATACATATATATATATATATATATATATATATATATATATGCATATATATATGCATATGTGTATACATACATATATATATATATATATATATATATACACACATTATATCATGGGACTTTTCCATTGCCATTAAATCAAGTATGCCATTGTTTTGGGTCATATCCTTTTAAAAAGCACGAAATCACCCGAAACCCATTTAATTACCTACCGAAACATTGCAAATAACATAAACACAATAACAAACTACAGTTGTATAAAATAAAGTGTTAATCAACAAATGAACAAACCTTGGAACCTTTCTTATGTTTCCACATGAGCCTACAAACAAATGAACACACTTTTAATAAAAAGGAAATCACACAACTTTTTTTTTATGTTTTCTGCTTTATAATTTTTCTTTCTGCATTTTCTTTTTCTCTTAGCATAGCCAAACAAATGAACACACTTTTAACGAAAAACAAATCACTCGCACACATTTTTTTTTTGTAATTTTCTGTTTTATCACTTTTTGCATTTTTTTTATTTCTCTTAGCCTAAACCAAACACACGTATTCCGAGTCAGAAGAGTAAAGCAAGGGCCGGGACACTGCCTGAACAGCTGATCTTGAAGTGCCGCTTCCAGGGGCGTCGTTGTCTTCCATTGTTTGTTGGGGGGTTGCTGGGCAAGGGGCTGGAGTGGGAGCCAAGCTCTTCCTGCATGCTGCACACTCATACAACTTCATGATATCTGTCTGCCTTCAGGATTTGGCCTTTTTGATAAGAAAAGTGTTCATCAAAATGTAGACAGCCATCACCTCAGAAGCATTTTAGTGATTACTGCCCTCCACAAAGGAAACAAACTTGGCTAGACCTTCATGGGCCTCCTTTCATGTCACACTCTCCTCCTCCTCCTCTTTGTCAGACTCTTGCTCAGATAGGGTGTTGTGGGTAGGGGTACAAAAACTGCTGACCATGGCCTCACCAATCATCTCTTCCACAATAGGCTTGTTGATGTCTGCATGTAACCACTCTTCAATTTCCTCTGTTCCTACTTGGCTAATAGAATGCGATGCAAGGACATGATGAGCCAGCTGTTTCAGGTATTCTGCTTGACTTCCTGAAGCTGTAGCCTTATTGAATCCCAAAAAGACCTCTTTGTCATTGTCGTCCTTCTCAAATACCATTTCTGGCCAAAGCGTATACCAACATCTCCAAATGGTGGACTACTTCACATTCTTCCAAGCAAGTGCAGCAGCAAATATTGCATCCTTTATGTTGAAGTCCTGAAACTGGGGCACATCAACATTGGTATTCACAAGCTTATGAATAAAGTTGCCCTTGTATTTACCTAGGGAAGGAGCAATACTCATTGGGTCCTATCTCCTATTCCCTAATTTTCTAACATACCTAGACTCAAATTCATAGGCTTGGGCTATATTACCCAAGCTATTCCACATATACATCTATATGGAAAACTATTTCTCCACATCCTTTTGACATGTGGTCTTTCTTTATTTACTTCCATGACCTCTTAAAATCCTCCCATCTTTAATCAGATCTCTTCTATCAATGCAATCTATCCATTTTAGCAACTTGAACACTAATCGTGTCACCCCTTTCTCTTCAATCTTTCAAAGTTGGCAGACCCAGTGCCTTTAGTCTTTCTTCATATGGTTTATCTGCCTGGCTGGGGACCAGTTTGGTTGGTGCCCTTTGTATTCTCTCAATCTTGATTATATCCTTCACCCTGTGTGGGGACCATACTACTGATGCATATTCCAGTCTTGGACAGATCAGGGTTTTGATATTTTTCATCCTCTATTCATCCATATAATGGAATGCCACTTTAATCTCCAGTAGAAATGCCTGAAGGTCTCAATGATTCCCTGGTCCATCAGCTGTATAAGTGAAGTCACATTTGGAGGCCGGTGGGCAACAAAGATACCAGAAACAAGTTTGTGTGCAGGAGGATGAACCCTGCAATTGTCCAGTACAAGAAGGACTTTGGAATCCTCACTCAACCCCTGTTGACGAAGATGCTCCTTCACTTACACTACAAAGGTGTGGAAGAACAACTACTTGAAAATTACATTGTTGCCCACACATTGCTCTTGGCATAATGGAATGGCAAATGATGGACATTTTTAAATGCCCTGGGTTTCTTAGATTTGCCAGTCACAAACAAGGTAAGCTTGTGGGTTCCAGTCACATAAGCACATGGAAGAATAATAATCCAGTTCTTATTATGCTTGAATCCAATGGCCTCCTTTTTCTTGAATCCAGCTAGAGTTGAGCTGTTTTGTTGACATTATAAACCTGGTCTGGGTTCACATTATACTCACGTATGAGGCTAGAGAAAATTTCAGCATAATTTTCAGCTGCCTCATGATCTGCTGAATGACGTTCATTGATTTCCAGCTTCCTGATGCCATGATGAGTCTTAAAGTTGCACAGCCATCCAATGGAGAAGTTACATTCAGTTTCAATCTTTAAATCTGCCCATAGCTTCTTAGCTTTTTCAATGAGCATAGAACCGGTCACAGGTTTACTTTTGGAGTGTTGAGCGATAAACCAAATGTAGAGATCCCAATCCAGTTCGTCAAGCTTAGGTCTCTTCAGTGACTTCCTTTTGCCAATTAGCAATGTAGGGGCTTTTGTGTTAGCAACAAAGACGAGCTTGTCTTTCTGTTTCTTGAGGCACAGAGTCAACGAACTTACACCGAATTCTGCCATCAACTTGCTGTGGCTCTTCCCCTTTTCCATCCGTTTTACGAGCTCACTCTTCTTCGGGAGCATCAGAACAAAGCACTTCCTCTTCTTCTCCTTGGCCTTATTCTGTGATGGGGCCATGGTGAGATACAGTAGCTAGCACAGATACACCAATGTAATCAGATAAAGTGGAGACTAACATAGTGGATGCAACAGGTAATATGGTGGTGAAGCAGAGGGCTGTTCCCACTAGTTTGGACAACTGCTGGTAGAATATTGTCACTCTACCTGCGTAGCTTGGCTGCCAAGACCACATACAAAATTCAAATATCGGCATTGCTGTGTGTTAATATTTATATTTAGTTTTAATAATAGGGCTTATCTAAAGGTGCTGTTATATTGGGATTGCCATTATATTAGACACTGGATAATTGGAACTTTACAGAACTTTACACAGAAAGAAATAATGGACCAAATAATGAACCTTGATGTCAGGAAATCACACAGCCCAGATGGAATAGCAAATTGGGTGTTGAAAGAATGTAAAGAACTAACAGACAGAATATATAACATAATAAGTTGCTTACTCAAAGAAGAAAAAATACCAGAAGACTGGAAAAATGCTTATATAGTACCAATTTATAAAGGAAGAAATAAGGAAGACCCAACAAATTACAGACTTGTTTCCCTCACAAGCACAGTAGCTGAAATATGTGAAAAAGTTATAAAAGGTAGATGGATAAAACATCTGGAGAACAAAATCCAAAATCCGAGACAATTCAGATTTAGACAGGGAAGACCATGCACCACAAATTTGATCTGTTTTTATTCAAGACTACTAGACATAATACAAGAAAGGGAAAGAGGGGCTGATTGTTCTTATATCTACAAAAAGCTTTTGAAGAAGTCCCTCACAAAAAACGATTAAGAAAACTGAAAACCATAGGAGGGATACTGGGCAAACAACTTAAATTCATGGAGGACTTTTTTCATAGAAGAAAAATGAGAGTAGTGCTCAGAGATAAGAGTTCTACTAGGGAAGAGGTAATCAGTGGAGTTCCACAATGATCAGTATTGGCTCCAATGATGTTTGCTATCTATGTGAATGACATGGATGAGGGTGTGGAATGTTACATGAACTTTGCAGATGATGCAAACTTGTTAAAGAAAGTGAGTACTGAGACAGACTGTGACTCACTACAGAGAGATCTGAACAGGGTCTAGGAATGGAGTCAGAAGTGGGAAGTGGACTTCAACATAAGAAACATAGCATAATGGAATTTGGAAAAAAGAAAAAAAAATATCAAGACAATATAAAATGGAAAAAAAAGTAATGAAAGAGAGATCTGAGAAAGACCTGGGAGTGATCATTACAAAAGATATGTCCCCTGACAAGCATATAAACAAAATTGTTGGCAAAACCTATAACTTGCTAAGATCAATAAAATTGGCTTTTACATTCTTGGATGAAGAAAAGGTAAAGAAAATATTAGTCACACTGGTGAGGCCCAAATTGGAGTATGTAGCAACACTATGGTTGCCCAGTACTAAAAAGAATATACAACCACTCTTCGTTTAACGACGACAATTGGGACCAGCGTCGCCGTCATTAACCGTATTGGTCGTTAAGCGAAAGTGTATACATATACGTACATGTACTGTATGTACAATGTCCAGCAATACATATATCTTTATTTTCGTGTATTTTCCCTCCTTTATACAGTACATTAAAGATTTATTTACTCTTTATTTACCGTGGTTAGGTTCCTAAAATTACCGTATATGACCAAATCCGTGTTTGCTGACATTCTATATTAAATACCGGGGTACTTCTTTAGTTTCGACCATGGGCGCAATATTGCAATAAAAAATTAATTATTAATTTTGTAAATTAAAATGTATCAACGTAATATGCAATTTTGTGGGCGGAAATGGAGGTAAAGAATACCTTGCTACAAGGAAATATGCTAATGAACGAAGTCGGTAGCATAGGATCGGGACGCCATCTTGTCGTCTGTCAATTGACGGCCTCGGTACTTCCGACTACCTCGCCAGGTATATTTTCTTGAAGGAATGTTATGGTGCGGAGATACATGCATTCCTTCAAGCTGCAATAACTTTGTATACCCCGCAAGCTGAGAGAGTGGTTGAAAAGCCCGCCAACGTCTCTCACGACGACGACAACGAGGACGAGCCGGATGACATTTAATTTGCAGGTGATGATTTATTAAACACAGGTTAGGTTAGTTTAGTTTAGGTTAGACGAATTTATCATCCTTTCATTTCTTCAATGTCGGAATCTATCATAACAAACATGGTGTACCATTCGTCCGACATGACTTCGTTACTTACGAAATCTGTTTTCGCACTTTTTTTTCCGCTCACAAAATTGTATATTACGTTGATACATTATAATTTACAAAATTAATAATTAATTTTCTATTGCTATATTGCGCTCATGGTCGAAACTAAAAATTTACCAATACCGGTATATACTGTACCCTAGGTAGTTTGTGCAGCTTGCAGGATGGTAATGTAGACCACAGCTTCAGAACACTTTACCTCACAGCTAATATCCACCGTACAAGTTCATTTATAACATTATACAAATTTGCCTCAGCCAACTTAATTATCGTACACGACGTCGTAACTTCGGGAGATTTACGTTAAACGAATATTGGTCTGTCATAAAGCCCGTCGTAACTCCGCGTCGTCGCTAACCGAGTAGGTCATTAAACGAGGAGTGGTTGTAAGGAAAATTGAGAGAATCCAGAGAGTAACTATGAAGATGGCTCCAACAATATAAAAAATGCCATATAAAGAAATATATGTATGTTTACTACACAACAGTATTCTGTTATTGAAGTTAGTACTGTGTTAGACCTCCCTTTGCTTTAATTAGTGCAGTGATCCTGCATGGACTTTTAATACATTTCTTGCATATATTCTTCTTCACTTGACAATGACATCTTACTTAGTTTAGTAATTGGTTCAACTCAAGTTTCTATTGTTTCTGTCCTCAGTTTCCATTTCAGTCTTTCACTCATGCTTTCAGTAGGGTTCATATTTGGTGAATTGCCTCACTAGTCAAGAAGTTGAATATTTTTTTCAGATATCTTTTGGTGGAATATGAGGTGTGACAGGGTGTAGAATCTTGCATCAAGTGGTATCTTTCTCCATTTGGAAACAGTCACTTACTGTAGGTATGAGTTGTTCCTGCAGAATCTTCTTATACTGATCTTGTTTCATGGGTCCTTCAACAATGTGAAGTGGACCAGTGCTTTTTCCATTAATGAGAGACCATATCATGACAGATGTTGGGTGCTTAGCTGTCTATACCACAAGTTCTGGAATGATTTTTTTTTTTTACCAGGATGTCTTCTAACAAACTGGAACTTGTCTGACATTATCTGAAAAGTGGATCTATCACTTAAATATACCTGTGGATCAAGAAATTTACTGATTAACAATTAAAAAAAAAAAAAATTTATAATGGAAATTTTTAATATGTTGAGTTATTTCTTATTTGTTTCTAAATACTCGTAATAGAGAATTTGATTACTTATTTTCTACAGTCATCAACAGTGAATTTTACCTATTTCCTTGCCCACTCCTTTCATATTTTCTTCAGTATAGAAGTTAACTTGAATGCTTTTCTCTGCTGATGGTACTTCATCCTGAACTCACTTTTCCTTCATCTGAGAGTTCACATTGAAATGCTTACATTTTCCCATTTTATTTCCTTTTCAATTTGTTCAGTTGGAGTTGTTCTTTTGTCCAGTAACCTCATTTAAATTTTTCTGCCATCTCTTTGAGTAGTTTTCCTTTTTTGACCACATTTAGTCTTTCTCTCGGAATTCAAATCTGGCACTTTGTCGCATTTTCCAACAATAGTACCAGTCCTGTTAACTTTTGCTCTTGATACATTGGGCCTTTTGGATATTTTTCTGTGAGAATATTTTGTTTCTTTCAATGTGGTTATAATTTATCCTTTTTTTCCATGGTAATGAATAAACATTTTTGCCCATTTTCATGAATTTTCACATATGAATAAAAAATATACTTGACACCTGACAAACAATTTGGATGTAATAATTGTAGAATGCCTCATTTTTCATACATAATATGCAAAAATTCTGTGAAAGTTTAATAAAGTAAGAAAATGTTACTGAATCTCCTACTGCAGTCAATGTACCACTAAATGTGGAGGGTTCATTGTTTCTTGTTCAAACATTCCAAGAGATGATCCTATCAGAACAGAAACTGTGATGCATGATAGATCATGTTTCTTAGTGTCAGGTAGTCAAGCTTTGCCATATATTAACCTCTTCAATATGAGTCAAATTCTTGTGTGCAGTATTGGATGCCTGAGGTACGATGATTGATATATCACAATACTCACATTATAAAATATAAATTCACTGCTGTATTACTCATTCTCTTTCTCTGAATAATAATAAACAAAGAAAATGTGATCAAGCCAGTTTACAGAATTCAGAAGTCACTCAGCTACAACGACAAAATATATATAATCAAGATGCCAACACCAGTATCCTCGCCTACCCACTCGCACCTCATGAGGCCTACTCAGGCCTCATCATATGGAAGAGGTTAATTTGTATACATACTACAAGAATATATGACAAGAGAACATACATTTCATTAGATGGCTCCAATAATTTGGCCACCTTGTAATTTTAGATATATTCATATGTGTGTATATATATATATATAAATATATATATATATATATATATATATATATATATATATATATATATATATGTATAAATATTTGTGTGTGTATATACCACACCCGCCATAAGTTTAGACATGATAATGCTGATGTCAATATTTATGCCACACATTAGAAGTCCCTTGCCCTCAATATCCTGAGTGAGTTAGATATTTTTTTTGTATGCCTGGCAGCAAGACTTGGGTTGGCTCCACCAGGGCATGCAGTGTTTCCAGGCTCAGTGTTTTTTGAGATTCGACAGGGGGGAAGATTACGTTTCTGGAGCTACACACTTTGCCTTTGATTTTACGTAAATTCTCAGTGGTTAGATGTCTGTGTTGCCGGTTATGGGTCGTGGACATGAAATCAAACCTGACAAGATTGCTGCTATAGTGGTCCACTTTAAGGTAGGGATTCTGTGTATGAAATCTCTGAAAATACAGGAGTTAGAGGGCATTTAGTGCAATGCTGGTACATTTCAAGGATGGTGGGGGAGTGTCGCTACCTGCCCTATGTCAGCACTGTGTCAGACCCAGGAAACTCACACCATGCACTTTAAATGTTATTGAGCATGAAATAGACAAGTCTTCTTACAAATATGTTAAACAGATTGAGCAGGAAAACCCTAGGTTATTAGGTGGTGTGTCTCTTTGCACAGTGTAACGCTGGTCCCCCCCACCATCCTTGAAATGTAACAACCAGTGTTGCACTGAACACACTGTACATCCTGTATTTTCAGAGATTTCCTTCACAGAATGCCCTGCCTTAAACAGGGCCATTATAGCAGCAATTTTGTCATGTTTGATTTCACATCCACTACCCATAGCTGGCAACACAGATGCCAAACCACTGAGAATTTACTTAAAAACAAAGGCAAAGTGTGGAGTTCCAGAAATGTAATCCTCCCCCTGTCAAATCTCAAACAGCACTGAGCCTGGAAACACTGCATGCCCTGGTGGCAGCCAAACTTGGTCTCGCTGCTAGGCATATGAAAAAATATCTGACTCGCTTGGGGTATTGAGGGCAAGGGACTTCCATTTTGTGGCATAAGTATTGATGACAGTATCATTGAGTCCAAACTTATGGTGGCTATGGTATATATATATATATATATATATATATATATATATATATATATATATATATGTATGTATGTATGTATGTATATACAGTAGACCCTCGTTAAGTCAGACTACATAGGGGGAAGGGTGTCCGACTATGCCGATTGTCAGACTTAACAGATGGTCTATAGCCCCTAGGCTAGCCTAGCCTAGTAAACAAATGAGACTCAAACAGAATTACCTGTACAGATATCAGTTGTTATTACTTAGGCTATTTTGTTTTACCTTACCTTCATAACATGCAAACACTGTACACTGTGAATCAGATTTATTTGTTTTGTTTTGTTTTTGTTTTTATGAAAATCAAAACATGACAAAGGCTATCGTCAATTTGTAAGGTAGAGCGACCATATAGCTGATCGCATAGCATAAACAAATAAACAAAGGGCATAAATGAAACAAATGGTTATCACTTCATTGAGATTTTATTTATGCAAATAATTATTTATCTATGCATTAAACATTAAATTCTTACATTTACTGTATTTATTTATGCATTAAAGAACAAAGAAATACTTCTGTAAATAGCGAAATTAAAAATAAACATTGCAAATTCGTATGTTTTTTTTGCTATGTACCATACATTAAAGAATAAATAAGAACAATTAAAAAGAATTAAAGAACAATTCAAAAACAGTTTTTATACAAAATAATTACTCATCAGAAGAGTGAAGTCCACTCGTAGATGGTTGAGGAGAGTCAGGAAACTGAACGCTGGTTGATGCTTGAGGAAAGTCTGATTCTGTAGCTGTAACAACTAGCTTGAAAAAAGAATTAATTTTTAATTGCTTTACTTGTCTGTGTTGCCTCTGAATGATCATATCCCTCAAAGATCTTAAATGCGGGTAATACTGATTGCTTTCCTCGTCTGCTGTTAAATCAGTGTACACTATGATAGTGTCAAGGGCTTCTCAAACCACTTGAAAGCTTGGGAATTCGAACATCAGAATCATTTCCTTCATCATCTTCCTCTTGTACTGTGTCATCATTAAGAACTTCTTCAGCTATATCTTCATCTGTCATAACATGACAGCCAGGGTCACCTGTTTCTTCCAGCCACTCTCTTACATCATCCAGAGAAATGTGTTCCCCTGCTTTTTTAAAGAGACAATGAAAATCATTTGGCTCAAAACCTTCAAAGTCGTACTCAACATCATCAGTACCATACAAAAGTTTTTTCCATGTATTGGCCAGTGTTGTTTTGACCTCTTTCCATGCAGTTTCAATATTGAATATGACCCCTTTTATTTTGTAGTTCAGGATTTTTTTTTTTTTTTTCACCTCTTCTATCAACCTCAGTATCCTCATCATCAATGACACACAGTACTTCATCAAGATATTCACACTGGTACAGTCTCTTACAGGAATAAATTACACTGGTCCATTGGCTGAATCAGAGAGGTGACATTGGGGGGGCAAAAAAAGAACTCGAATTTTCCCATCATGACTAACAAGGCTTGATTCACAAGGGTGAGTTGGGGGCGATTTCTAAAATTAACAAAACCTTCACATCTCTAGGAGCAATTTCCAGCACTTCTTGGAATTTCCAAACTGCTAGTACAAAATGTTTAAAAAACTAATCTTGGAAAATGTCCATTTTGAACCAAGCCTTTTGCGAGTTGTAGTAATGGACGGGCAGATGGTTCGTACAATCTTTCAAAACTCGCGGGCGCTTAGACTTGCCCACCACAACAAGAGGCAAATGATGCAGGCCATCTGTGTTAGCACAACACAAGAATAAAATTATTTCTTTACTTATTTTCTCCCCATGAATTTCTTTTTCATCTCTAAATGCCTGTGTATTTTTTGGGATACAGTGCCAAAAAAGACCACTTTCATCAGCATTGTAAATTTGAGAGGTTAAAAGCCCTTCATCTTTGATCAGCTTATTTAACTTCTACCTAAAAGGCTCAACATCTTTGACTGGCACACTGCCTGCTTCCCCATGTAATACTTTATCACAAAGCCCATCCCTATTTCTGAAGTGCCATAACCATCCATCACTAGCAGTAAAATCATTAATTCCCATATATGTCTAGCCAACTTTTGAGCAGCACCTTGAATAGCAATCCCAAGAACTTTTACACCACATGATCGTTGCTACACAAACCATGTCATTACCGCTTCTTCCAAATTTCCATCCTTAGAAACTCATCCTTTTTCTATTTCCAAGAGAAGAATTTTCACGGCCTTCTGTCACATTGTACTTTAAAGAAAAGGCTGGGAGTTTATCTTTAGCTTTCTGAATGTCCGACACAGTTTTTCTTCACCCCATACTCTTCACAAACACTTCTCACAGTAGCTCCAGCTTCTAATTTACGAATAAGTTCAAGTTTCTTGGTCACTGATAGAGTCACAAGCTTTCGAGCATTGGCTGCACCTCTTCCAGGCATTCTGCAAGAAAATATTGAAGAAAAATGGAGATGAGCACTTCAACAACTTGATATAGCCACAGCAAGCTTTGGAATACTGTCAAAATTTAGAGTGACTGTGCACCATCTATTGAGTAAAAAACAGAATATCGGTGTCAAAAAAATGGCCACTTGTAAGCCTTTGAACATTTGTATTCTTGGTCACGGTCTGCCTTATCCGATATCCAAGTTATCAGGGTCCGAGTTAACAAGGGCATACTGTATACACACACTTGATAAGATGATCAAACATTGGGAAGACAGGTTCGGTAACGTAACCAACATTGCGCAGAGAGTTGAAAAGTTGGAAGAACTAGAGAAGGCGAACAAAAATTTAACTAATGAAATAGAAGAATTAAAAAGACAGTTAAAAGAAGTAAAAGAGGAGAATGAAGAATTAAAGAGGAATAATAAAGACAATAAGGAGGCCATAGCAAAAGAAGCACAGGGTTGGAAAAAAATCCAGGAAAACAGTAAAGTTGCATTTACTGACATAATTAAACAGCAAATGAAAGAACAAACTGAAGACTCAGTTATCAAAGTGATGAGACAGAAGGAGAATATAGTAAGAGACTTAGCAGATAAAAAGAAATGTATAATTATATTGGGAATGGAAGAGAAACATAACCTAGATAGAACTTCAAGAATCAGTGAGGAAAAAGAAAAAGTAAGCAGCTTACTAGAATTAGTTCAGGAAGATGAATCTGAAATAATGAAACAAATTGAAGAGATGTTTAGGCTTGGAAAATATAGTACAGATAAGACCAGACCAATTAAGATTAAATTCAGGTCACAAACAACAGCAGAGAATATCTTAGCAAAAACAGGGAAGCTAGCAGCAAGTGAACAATATAAAAAGGTATGGATAAAAAGAGAATTGAATAAAGAAGAAAGAGAGGAAGAAAAAATGAAAAGGAAAGAAGCTAAAGAAAAAAAAACGAGACCAGAACGGAGTCAGAAAAAGAAGAATTCTACTGGAGAGTAGTGAATATGAAATTGAGGAAATGGACCATAACAGAGAAAAAAAAAAAAAAAACCAGAGAATACAATGGAAATAACAGAAAGTTAAGAGTGTCCTACACAAATATAGATGTATTAATAACAGGACTGAATGAACTGAATGAGTATCTGAAGGAAAAAGAACTGGACATAATGGGAATTGTAGAGACAAAATTAAAAGATCCACTACCACCCAACAGCATAGGACACAATGCATATAATTATTGGATTAGAAACAGAGATAAAACAAGGGGGTGGAGTTATGTTCCTGACTAAGAAGGATATAAACGTGAAGAGTGTCACATATGGAAAGAATAGAGTAGAAATGATTATGATAGAAGTAGAGGACAGAGATAAGAAGAGCAGAAAGTTTGTAATGAACTACGTGCCCCCAAAAACAGCCGCGTGGGAAGAGAGTGAACATAAAAGTATGTTAGAAGACACAAGAATAACATTAAACAAATTAATGGAAGATGGAGGAAGAATAGTTATGATGGGCGACTTTAATTGCAAAGAAATCTGCTGGGAAGAGATGACCGTAAAGGGTGGAGAAGACTCATGGGGAACTGTTCTACTTGAGATGATTATTGACCACACAATGACACAATGGATTCAGGAGAACACTAGATATAAAAATGAAAAAGAACCATCGAGTCTAGACCTAATGATAATACATGAAAAGAAATGAACAATATAGAAAAGGAAGATTGATGTATGAATTTTTTTTTTTTTATCAAATAAGAGAATTCTTTCAAAATGAAAACGGAGAAAGAATACACAAAGAAGATACAACAGTAGAAGAGAAATGGAATATTTTGACAAACATTTATAAAAAGGGAGTGGAAAAGTATGTCCCAAAGACAAAAACAAGAAAAAGAATATGTAAAGTGTTGGTACAACAAAAGTTGTAGGGAGTTAAAAGACAAAAGAGACAAAGCTTGGACCAAAGTGAAGAAATGTAAAAGACCTGAAAAATGGAAAATATATACCGGTTATAGAAATGAATATGTACAAGCGTGCAGAGAGGAAAAGAGAAAATATGAAAAAGATGTCATAGAAAAATGTAAAGATCAACCAAAACTATTCTACAGATTTGTAAACAACAAACTGAAAAACAAACAAGATTTGGAGAAATTAAGACAAGGAGAAGTTGAATACACAGAGGAAATAGAAATGGCAGAAATTATGAACAGGCATTTTAAATCAGTGTTTACAAGGGAGAATATACAACCGGAAGAGATCGAATGGAAGGAGAGAGTCCCCCCTATGAAAGAAATAGAAGTAACAAAGAATGAAATAATGAAACACTTGAGTAATCTTGATGTTAGAAAATCGCATGGACCAGATGAAATAGCAAACTGGATTTTCAAAGAATGCAGAAATGAACTGGCAGACAAAATACAGAGCATAATAAATAGTTTCTTGAAAGAAGGAAAAGTTCCAGAAGATTGGAAAAAAGCAAATATAGTACCTATATATAAAGGAGGAAATAAAGAAGACCCTACCAACTATAGACCAGTCTCTCTAACAAGTACAATAGCAAAAATTTGTGAAAGAATTGTCAAAAGTAAATGGGTAAAATATTTAGAAAAAAAAATGGCGTGCTAAATCCAAGGCAATTTGGATTCAGACAAGGAAGATCATGCGTCACTAATTTAATATGTTTCTATTCAAGGCTAATGGATATAATACAAGAAAGAGATGGATGAGCTGATTGTGCATTTCTAGACCTAAAAAAAGCTTTTGACAAAGTACCACTTAAGAAGTTGCTTAAGAAATTAGAAACTGAAGGAGGAATACAGGGCAAACTGCTTAAATGGATGGAAGACTTTTTGCAAGAAAGAAAAATGAGAGTAGTGATAAGAAACAAACACTCAAAATGGGATTACATAATAAGCGGTGTTCCACAAGGAACAGTTCTGGCCCCAATAATGTTTGCTATATATATTAATGATATGGATGAAGAAATTGAAAGTTATATGAGCTTCTTTGCAGATGATGCAAAACTATTAAAAAAAGTGAATACGGAAGAAGATTGTGAGTAGGAAGTGGGAGATGGAATTCAACACTAAAAAGTGTAGTATAATGGAATTTGGAAAAAGCAAAAACAGAATAACAGGATCATATAAATTGGGAGAAGAAGGAATAAAAAAAGTAGAAAATGAGAAGGACCTGGGAGTCATTGTTATGAATAATATGTCACCTGAGAAACATATAAATAAGATTTTTGGAGAAACTTATAATTTAATAAGAACAATCAAAGTGGCATTTACATACCTGGATGAAGAAATGGTGAAGAAAATTCTAATCACTCTGATAAGACCAAGATTGGAATATGCAGCAACGATGTGGTCACCAAGTACAAAAAATGTATAAAAAAAATTGAAAGAATACAAAGAGCAATTACAAAATTGGCACCAACACTCTCAAAACTATCATATGAAGAGAGACTAGCAAAACTTGAACTACAGACACTAGAGCAAAGAAGAGAGGAGATTTGATAGCTATTTACAGAATCATGAAAGGCATAGAAATTATTGATAGAGAGAATCTGATAAAATGGGATTATAGAAATACAAAAGAACAGGGAATGAAAATCAAGAAAGACAGTTATAGAAGAGATCTGAAAAAGAACAGCTTTTCTCACAGAGTAATAGCCAATTGGAACAAGTTAGATGAGAAAGTGGTGTGTGCAAAAACAATAGATGAATTTAAAAATAGTTTAGATAAAATGAGGTATGAAGACAGGACACCACGAGCATAGCTCCCCTTCCCGTAAAATACAACTAGGTAAATACATATCTATAGAATCTTGAAGGGCACAGAAATAGTCAATAGAGAGGACTTGTTAAATTGGGACAAGAGAAACACAAGAGGATATGGAAAGAAACTTAAAAAAGACAGTTATAGAAGAGATCTGAAGAAGAACAGTTTTCCATACAGAGTGGTGGACACTTTGAACAAACTGGACAAAAAAATAGTGTGTGGAAAACCATTCACAAATTTAAGAGCAAACTAGACACTGTGAGATACAAAGGCAGGACACCACAAGCGTAGCTCCCCTTCCTGTAAAATACAACTAGGTAAATACACACACACTTACACTGCTTCTATTCGAGACTAATAGAAATAATACAAGAAAGGGATGGATGGGAGGACTGCTTTTCTAGACCTACAAAAAGCATTTGATAAAGTACCACACAAAAAACTAATAAGAAAAATAGAGTCAATAGGTGGCATCAAAGGAAAATTATTAGAATAGATGGAAGACTTCTTGACTGGGAGGAAAATGAGGGTAGTAATTAGAGATAGATGCTCGACCTGGGAAGAGTCCCTAATAGTGTTGGACATAGGTTATACAATTATTAGATAAAAACAGAAACAAGAAACAGGGAGGAAGACTCATGTTCTTGGCCAAGAAAATCTTGAATGTGACAAAGGTTAATGAGGTTAAAAACAATGTAGACATGATCATGATAAAAGTTGAAGACAGAGACATGTAAAGTAGAAAGTTTGTGGTGACTTATGTGTCCCCAAAAACAGGCTCTTGGAAAGAGAAAGAGCATTCAAAAAATGATAGAGGATACAAGGCATTTATTAAACAAGATACTAAAGGATGGAGGTAACCTGGTACTTCTGGGGGACTTTAACTGCAAAGAAATCTGTTGGGAGGAGATGACAGTGAAAGAGTGACCACGTACTAATAGAAGCTGAACTAAAGGAAGAAAATATATAGAGAGAAATGAAAAATACAAAAAAGGAAGATGTACAACAAAATGGACTTTGGAAAACTAAAATTATTTGAAAATGTAAATTGGGAAAAAGTTTACATTGAAAAGACAAAAGTGAAAGAGAAATGGAATTTTTTTATGGAAATCTATAATGAAGGAGTGAATAGGTATGTACCAAGACAAAAATGAGAGAGGGTATATATTAAATGTTGGTTCAACAGAAGAAGTAGTGAAGCAAAAGGCAAAAGACACAAAGCTTGGAAAAGATGGAGAAAAGATCAAAACCTGAAAAATGGCAAATATATATAAACTATAGAAATGAATATATAAAATTACACAGAAAGAAAAAAGAAACTATGAAAAAGACATCATAGAAAAATTCAAGGATCAACCCAAACTATTCAATGAATATGTGAACAGTTAAGGGGACCCCTTGCCCCAGATTTACGAAAAAAAGAAAATCATTTTTTTTTATTGCATAAATACATAGTAGAGCGGTCGCTGTAGACACTGTTAAAAGATTTTTATCGTACCGCCATTTTTAAAGGGTTTAAAGGGCCTACCCTCCCACCGGCAGCCGCGTGCTGCGCACAACTATTGTTTACATTCTTTTTGACCATAAAAACACCTCTTTTACTCTATTTTTTGTTTTGTTTGATGCACTTACAATGTTTTCTCTTACGTCTGGCATGCACATGAGTGTGTGGTATGAGGAAAAGGCCCGCTCGATAGCCAGTGGCATACGCTAGCTTGCCACGTTCACTAATTTGCCGTGTGAAATTCGCATCTATTTTTCAGTGAAGAGAAGTTTGAAGATATTAGCCATTCCTAAGCTTTCCAAACAAAAGGCACACTTGCAGAAGACAAGAACATCTACATTAGTAACGAAAGGGGAGAAAGAAAGACCCTCAGCATCAACCTTGTTATCACCACCTCCGCCACCACCAACAGTACTCCCTCCAGCAATTCCCTCCCCATCTTCACCCACATCCTCAGCTATGGTGTATGAGTCACTCATAAACAGCATGGGAAACTCAGGACTGAATAGAATAGCTGGAGGATTGGGTGTTGCTACGTTTAGCAAGGGCAAGTATTTTAGGTACACGAAGTACCTTTATAAGAAACAGACGGAACACTATGAGAAAAAGATGGAGGAAGGAGCCTGTTCCAACACCAGAAAGGAAATCTAAGAAAAGAAATAGAGCTGAATCCCAGCAATCAGACTACCTTGCTGGGTCATTCTAGACCAATAACTCAAACTTTGCGACAAAGAGTAAGGTGGCGCTTTATGAGACCCTCACTTTGGGTGAATAATATCCTACACTGTAGGAGGGGACAAAGTGCCTGAGTTACTTGAAAGATGCAAAATCATCATGAAAATACAATGGAACCTGTTTTCAATGGTTCTTAGGAGGTTCATGAATGTAAAATTTAGTCAAACTAAGAAAAAAAACTTTAACGCTCGTTTCTGAAAAATGTAAGTTTTTTATACACAAAGTCTATCTCCTCCCTCAATTTTCAACCAATCTTTTCATATGAGGTCTCTATTGATAGCTAGATAAATGACAAAAATTGAAAGAGAGTTTTTTGCATATATCAAATAGAAATTTTTTAATAACGTGTCAAAGTCAAAATTTTGTTAAAAAAAAAAATCCTCGGCATTGAACAAAGATATTAAAAAAAGCTTTCTATTTTGTTTTTCTATATATGTAGAAGATTCATTTGCTATAAAATGAAAGACATCAAATAAAAATTGTAAGAGGAGATAGGATTTGAAAGAAGCCCAAAAATATGGTATTTTTTACGTTTTTTATTAAAAAAAAAAAAACTACTGGTCAGATCTGAATAAAACTCAAGCTGTGAAGGTTTCCTCAGACCTAGATATCACACAGAAAAATTCAGCAAGATCCTTCAGAAAAAAACAAACAGGAAATGGTGAAAATATGTCAAGGAAATACAGAATAAACAGGAGATCTAGAAATGGCTGAAGTCATGAACAGTCAATTCAAGTTGGTTTTCACTAGAGAAAAAGTACAGCATTGGGACGAAAGAAGCGTAGTGCAAGCTCCCTCCATGAGGGAAATAATAATAACACAAAAAGAAATAATGGAAAAAGTAACAGACCTTGACATTAGGAAATTGCATGGCCCAGACAGAATTGCAAACTGGATACTAAAAGAATGCAAAGAAGAACTAATGGACAAAATATACAACATAATAAGATGGTCACTCAAGGAAAAATACCAAAAGACTGGGAAAATGCCAATGTTGTACCAATATATAAAGGTGGAAACAAGGAAGAACCAACTAATTACAGACCAGTCTCCCTAACAACCACTGTAGCCAAAATTTGTGAGAAAATTATCAAGAATAGATGGGTAAAACACCTGGAAGAAATCAATATAATAAACCCAAGCCAATTTGGATCCAGACAGGGAAGATTATGTACCACAAATTTGATCTGTACTTACTTGAGACTAATATAATACAGGAAAGGGATGGATGGGCTGATTGTGCTTTCCTACACTTAAAGAAAGCCTTCAACAAAGTACCACACAAAAAATTATTTAAAAAATTGGAAAACATAGGAGGGATACAAGGCAACCTACTAAACTGGATGGAAGATTTCCTGAATGGTAGAAAAATGAGAGTAGTACTCAGAGAAAAGTATTCAGGTTGGAAGGTGATTAGTGGAGTCCCGCAAGGAACTGTATTGGCTCCAATAATGTTTACTATTTATGTGAATGACATGGATGATGATGTGGAATGTTACATGAGCTTTGCAGACGATGCTAAATTGTTGAGGAAAGTGAAAACTGAAACGTACTGCAAATCACTACAAAGAGACCTGAAAAAGGTTTGGAAGTGGAGTCAAAAGTGGGAAGTGGATTTCAACATTAAGAAATGTAGCATAATGGAGTTTGGAAAAAGTGAAAAAAGAATATCAGGACAATATACAATTGGAACTAAAGAGGTCAAGAAAGTGGGATCTGAAAAAGATCTGGGAGTAATTATCTCAAATGACATGTCCTCTGATAAACAGACAAAATTGTCGGAGAAACCTATAACTTACTAAGATCAATAAAAGTGGTGTTTACCTACTTGGATGAAGAAATGATTAGAAAAATATTAGTCACATTACTAAGGCCTAGACTAGAGTATGCTGTGACATTATGATCACTCAGTACCAAAAAGAATATAAAGAAAATTGAAAGAATTCAAAGAGCAACCACAAAAATGGCCCCAACGCTTTCAAATTTGTCATATGAAGAGAGACTGATTAAATTGAAATTACACTTCTACACAGGCCCATATGCACTTGCAAAGACCCACATCTATCCCAATTTCACCCTCATCCACATTAACCTTGAAGAAACCTCATTCCACTCCACCATACACGTACATATCTCTTCCATTTTACTCTCATCTATACCACATCCATGCACATTAAAGGATCCAAACCTAAGGGTTCTGATTGAAAAGTTCCTCCTAGACCCTCTTATGCCCTTTTTTTTTTTTTTTTTTTTTAAGGAATTTACTTTTCAGGGCCATGTATATATATATATATATATATATATATATATATATATATATATATATATATATATATATATATATATATGGAGGTGAGGTGGCAAAATGAAACGTTAAGGCTAGAGTATGGAGCTTTATTCAGAACCAGACATTTCGACCTCTTGGGCCTCAGGCCCAAGAGGTCGAAACGTCTGGTTCTGAATAAAGCTCCATACTCTAGCCTTAACATTTTATTTTGCCACCTCACCTCCATATTTGTCTGTCTTTACATATATATATATTTATATTTATATATATATTTGTTATATGTATATACAAATATATATATATTTGTTATATACATATATACAAATATATATATAAAACAAATGCTTTTTCCCCCTTACATGGGGGTAGCCAAAAAGAAAAAGGCATAGAAACCACTCCCACCCATTCCATCCCCAACATACGCTACTACCACCCTCTTCCCTCCCTCACATCTTGGCACCTCCTGGATGACAGGTCATCCCTGCATCCTCTCCACTGCCCTGGGTCAGAAGCAGTGTCACAGGACACAGCACATCCACAGCACCCCCCCCCCCCCATCCACTCATGCAGAAAAGGAGAAGACAGGGAGAAATCCCTGCAGGCTGTGTCAATTTATTTCTCATATTTCCTCACCCCCACCCCCAAATGCCTCACAGCATCATCCATACACAACCCTTCTCCATTCACCCCTATCTTCTGTCCTCTCCCATCCTTCCTCAACAGACATTCCTCTCTTTCATAATGCCCCTTTACCCTATCCATCCATCTCATCCTAGGATGCCCCCTCATATTCACTCCTTCCACCTCTGCCTTCCACACCTCTTTTACTAATCTTTCTTCACTCATTCTTTCCATGTGTCCAAACCATCCTAATACTCTTTCATCAACCCTAACTCCCAACTCCCTTTCCACCCCTGTTCTCCTCCCCACCTCCTCATTTCTCACTCTATCCAGCCTAGTAACCCCTGTCATACTTCTCAGACATTTCATCTCAAACACATTCAAACTCCTTCTCTCCTCCTGTCTTATATTCCATGTTTCTGCCCTGTACAGTGCTATCGGCACAATCACTCCTTCATATAACTTCCTCTTAGCATCCATTCCCAAATGTTTGTTTCTCATTACACTTCTTAATCTACCAAGACATTTACTTGCTTCTCTCAATATACATTCTATCTCCACCCCTACTCCTCCCTTTCCTGCCACATTTGCACCGAAGTATCTAAAACTATCCACTTCCTCCAGTCTCTCTCCCACATTCACTTCCAGTCTGTTGCCACTTTCTCCCCTTGTACATCTCATCACCTTACTTTTGCCCACATTTATCTTTAGCTTCCTTCTTTCACACACCTCAAACTCTGTCACTAACTTCCTCAATCTCTCCTCTGATCCTGCTACAAGTGTAGTGTTGTCTGCAAACATCAACTGGCTTATCTCCCACTTTTCTCCATTTTCTTTTAACCATCTCCAACCCCTGACCCACCACCTTTGCATTCACCTCTTGCACCACACCATCCATGTATAGATTGAACAGCCAAGGTGACATAACACATCCCTGACAAAGTCCCACCTTTACCTCAAACCATTCACTCTCTCCATTTCTAATCCTAACACAAGCTCTAGTACTCTCGTAAAAACTCTCGACTGCTCTTAACAGCATTCCTCCTATCCCATATATCTGCAATACCTCCCACAATGCCCTCCTGTCTACCCTGTCATAAGCCTTTTCAAAATCCATAACGGCCCAAAACACATCCTTTTCCTACAGCTTTCTCACATACCTGTCTTACCACAAAAATCTGATCCATGCAACCCCTACCTATCTTAAACCCACACTGTTCCTCACCATTTACTCTGTTCCTCTCCTAATCCTCTCAATCAAGACCCTCCCATATGTCTTCCCAACTAGACTCAAGAAGCTGATCCCTCTGAAACTACTACATTCACACTTGTCCCCCTTTCCCTTTTAAAGTGGAATTATACAAGCACTCCTCCAGTCCACCAGCACTCTACCCTCTCTTAAACAAACATTGAATAACCTCACCAGCCAGTCCACCATAACTGTACCTCCTTTCTTCAGACATTCTGCATGGCATCCATCCAACCCAGGTGCCTTTCCTGCTCTCATCATCTTAACAACTGCTTTCACTTCATCTTTCCTTATTTCTCCTCTATTTTCCTCACTCATCACTCTCATTTTCATAGCGCTTCCCACTGCAACTACCTTTCCTTCCCTATACTCATTCACAATTAGCAACTCCCTAAAATACTCTGCCCACCTTCCTCTCACTGCCTTTTCTTCCATTATCATCTCTCCACCTGCACCTTTTACCTTTTCCTCTCTACTTGATTGTTTCCTCTTCCTCTTTTAATTTCTCTCCAAACATCTTTTTATTACCTTCAAAATTTTCTGTCATACTCTTACCCCATTTCATATCTGCTCTCCCCTTTGCCTCGTTTATCTTATACATATATACATACATATATACATATATATATACACACACATGTATATATATATATTTGCTTAGTATTTACCTAGTTGTATTTTACAGGAAAGGGAGCTTTGCTTGTGGTGTTCTGTCTCTGTATCTTGCAGTATCTAAATTGTTCTTAAGTTCATGTATGGCTTTTGCACACACTATCATGGTGTACACCCTTTCCTGCTTTTGCTTTGGTTATTTATGTATTCCTTCTTTATAAATTTCTTTTAATATATTCCATTTCTCTTCCATCTTTGTTTCTTCATTCAAGAAGTTTTCTCAAATTCCCTTTTGAAAAAATTTCTAAGTTTCTCAAAATCTGTTTTGTTGTACTTTAGTCTTCCTTTTCTATGTTTCTCATTTGTTCCCAATTAAATTTCTTCTTTTAGTTCAAACTCTATTAGCATGTGGTCACTCATCCCAATTGGTGTCTTGTATTCCATTTTATCCACAATTTCAGGCTCTGACATAAATATGAAGGCTAGTCTCAGTGGCTCCTTATTGTTTCTATATCTGGTATTTTCCTTTACCTGTTGAGCCATTGTGTATTCAATAGTCATATCCAGTAGTATATTTCCCCAAAGGTTCTCTCCACCTTTCACTGTCATCTCTTCCCAACATTTTTCTTGAGAGTTAAAGTCACCCATAATTACAATGTTTCCTCCTTTCAGTAATTCATTTAATGCATTATTTGTGTCTTACACACACACATGACAGTCAAAGTGACAACAAAGTTTGGAACTCCAGGAAAACTTCAAATTTCGTGGATCTCAACGATGAGGGAGTACCTTTGTTGTATTAGTAGGACAGGGGAAAGCTCGTGGTGCAGTGGGAATGTGAAGAAAATGGAGAAAGGGAGGGATTACTGAGGAAAATGGAAGGAAATGAGGAAGGGGACGAATGGACCCCAGAAGTTAGAAGGAATGTCAACAAGAGATGCACAGATGATATAGGTGAAATCGAAGACATTAGTAAAAATTAAAAAATTAGAAATATAGATAAGAGCAGTGCAATGGAAGGTGAAAATAATTATTTCCAGGAATTTAATGAGGGAGGAAGTGACAGCCTCCCCCAATTAGCAAGTCTAGAGGAAAAATTAGAGAACATGAACAAACAGTGGGATGTTAGGTTCAGTCAACTTACACAGATTACACAAAGAATCGATAAATTGGAAGAACTAAAGAAGAACTAAAACCTAAATAAAGAAACAGAAGAAATAAAAAGACAGTTAAAAGAAGTAAAGAATGAGAATGAGGAATTAAAGATAATAATAAAGAAAATAAAGAGTCCATAGCAAAAGAGGTGCAGGGTTGGAGAAAAGTCCAAGAGAACAACAAAATTGAATTTAGAGAAATAGTAAACCAACAGATGAAAGAACAAACTAAAGACACAGTTATTAAAGTGATGAGGGAGAAGGAGAATATAGTAAGAGACTTAACCAATAAAAAGAAATGTATAATTATATTAGGGATGAAAGAGAAACATAATCCAAATAGGACTACAAGAGTAAAAGATGAGAGGGAAAAAGTAAACAAAATATTAGAAGTAGTTTTAGAGGAACAAGAAACAGGGATAGAAATTGAAAAATATATAAGACTAGGAAAATACAATACAGATAAGACCAGACCAATTAAGGTTAAATTCAGGTCACAAACAACAGCAGAGTATATCTTAGCAAAAACAGGGAAACTAGCAAAAAATTATTGGTATAAACAGGTATGGATAAAAAGAGAGATGAATAAAGAGGAAAGAGAGGATGAGAAAACAAAAAGACTAGAAGCTAAGGAAACAAACGAGAACAGAACAGAGTCAAACAAAGAGAAATTCTATTGGAGAGTAGTGGACATGAAAGTGAGGAAATGGTTCATAGCAGAGAAAAATGGAAGGGAAACAGAAAACATGATGGAAGAAGCAGAAAATTAAAAGTGTCTTACACAAATATATATGGCTCAATAACAGGCTTAAACAAACTGAATGATTACCTGAAGGAAAAAGAACTGGACATAATAGGAATTGTAGAGACAAAATTGAAAGGTCCACTACCACCCAACAGTGTAGGACATAGTGCATATAATTATTGGATTAGAAACAGAGGTAAAACAAGGGGGTGGAGTTATGTTCCTGACTAAAAAGGATATAAATGTGAGGAATGTCACATATGGAAAGAATAGTGTGGAGATGATTATAATGGAAGTGGGAAGAGAGAGAACACAAAAATATGTTCGAAGACACAAGAATAACACTAAATAAGATAATGGAAGATGGAGAAAGACTAGTTATAATGGGTGACTTTAATTGTAAATTGCTCACTAAAAAATGCTCTCTGCCAAAAATATATCTTATGGAAAAAATCACATGTGGATGACATATGTGCACAAAAAACACAAATGCGTACTGCATTAATTTATACATATTCATTTTTCTTGTGTGGAAAGTGAATTGTACACTAAAAACATATTCAGTATTCGTAAGGATTGTATCTGCAATATTTCTGACAGTGCCTTCCTGTCTACCCTGTCAGCCTTCTAAGCCTTCTCCAAACCCATAAAGACATAAAAAATATCCATATCTTCTGCCAAAGCATTCTTACAAATCTGCCTTACCACAAACATTTTATCCACACATCCTCTACCTTTCCTAAACCCACACGGCTCCTCACCAATTATTTCCTCTGTTCCTCTTCTAATCCTCTCAAAGTCCTCCCTTAAGCCTTTCTAACTACACTAAACAAACTGATCCCTCTAAAACTACTGCAATCACATTTGTCCCTTTTTCTTTTGTAAAGCAGAACTGCACTTCCTCTACCCTAGACACATATAAACAACCTCACTTACCAATCCACTATAACTGTACCTCCCTTTTTCAGACACTCCACATGACACCCATCCAATCCAGGTGCCTTACAAGTTTGCATAATTTTCAAAGGTCCTTATACTTCATCTTTTCTTATATCTGTTCCAATGTCCTCTCCCATGACTGTGATTTTCTTAGCGCCTTCCACTGCCACAATATATATATATATATATATATATATATATACAGTATATAAATACAGTACATATGTACATATAAATGTAGTATATATAATATATATATTATATATATTTATATACATATATAAACACACATACAAGTATATTTCTTTATCATTGTTTAATAGAAAATGTGCTCACACCACTTGTGAATGTGATATGAAAATCACCATAAACTTGCTTCACAGTTTTTGCACTTGACATTTGTGGTACTGGTAAATAGCTAACAAACCTCATGAGAAAAACTTTCCTTTGGTCTGTAGACATCACTCAAGATGGCTGATTGTCTAGGTACATTCTTCAAAAGAATCATTAGGTGAGAAACCATTCAAAATGTTTTGAATAACTGAATAATGTTCATAATTAATTATTTCTGAAAACTTGAAAAACTGGATGTTCTGAATAATAAGTTGCTGAATAATTGAACTTTCCTATAGTTGGAAACTAATATTTTCAAATTTCCCCCTTTTTCTCATTCTACAGACATTAGATTGGTGTTGCTTGTCATTCTTCTAAGCTTTTGAAGGACAGCTAGATAATTTGTTTACATCAGTGTTTTTCTATTTTTCACTGTGTAATTATGTGATGAAGTTGGGTTCTTTTGTGATGTTTCAGATCAAGAGATTTTTATTTTTATTTTTCACATACATATACCAAAGGCTTTTTCCCCCTTACATGGGGGTAGCCAAAAAGAAAAAGGCATAGAAACCACTCCCACCCATTCCATTCCCTATATATTCCACTCCCCTCCACCCTCACTCTTATCTTGGCACCTACTGAATGATGGGTCATCCCTGCATTTTAATGTTTTAACCCATATATATTTCTGAATATGTGGTTACACAAGGCCTGCATTTATGTGTATATATTTCTGAATATGTGGTTACACAAGGCCTGCATTTATGTGTGCATATTTACCATATTTGACGGCCCATAAGAGGCACCTCAATTTGAACAGGCATTGTTTTGGTACATGGATGGTTAAGCATTATCACTTAATTTCTTCTTGACTGGTGTTATTTTATATGAATTGCTGGTATGACTTATTATATATTACTACCTTAGGGGGAGGGGAGTTGTATTTGTGATGTAGAATAATTTTTCTTTTCTTTTTCTTTTTTTTTTACACATGTGAAAATGTTTATGTTTTGATCAAAGGGTCACTGCTGCCATACACTTCCCAATAGCCACTACCCCAAAGTTAAACTTTGGCTGTATAAAATGCAGGCTGATTTTCAGTGTTTGTTTTTCTCATATTATAAGCTGTCAAATATGGTATATTACTGTGTCAGTCCAGAGGTGGAATAATATGGAAAATAGCTCTATTTATTTAGTCATTTATTTATTTTATTTATTTTGTTTTTATTATTATTATTTTTTTTTTTGTACTTACACAATTACATATAATGATATAGTTCTGGTTGGAGTTCTCCTAGATCCTCTTACCCTGTTACGCTTTGACTTTTCATAAGATGAACATACAGAGAACAGGACTGTGTCATGTTACCATAGCTGTTCTATGTGTGCATGGATGGGGTGGAATGGGAGTTAAATGCAAAGGTGATGGGCAGTGGGGTCACAGGGTCTGAGGCAGTTAGTGACAGAGTTGGGGAAGTTATGTATTTACCTACCTAATTTACCTAAGGCAGTTAGTGACAGAGTTGGGGAAGTTATGTACAGACGCTCCTCAACTTACGTTTTAGTTACGTTCCGAACGGCCGAACGTAAGTTGAAAATGAACGTAAGTTGTTACTGTACTATACATCCGTAAATTCTATTACCGTATCTTACAAAACACCCCTAAATCATTAATTATACACATAACATTGTAAAATAATAACATTAATTTCAAATAAATTAAATTCAAGCAACATAAATTGAGATGATGGAGGAGGAGGGGAGGAGGAGGAGGATGAGGCAAGGCACTTTCAGTCTGTCGTTTGTGCAATGTAAACAATGGACGCAGCGTCATGTGTAAGTATCGTTTGAACTACGGAGAGAGCGCTAAACTAAAAAATTCACTCAAATTTTTTCTTTTTACAATTTTTTTTTTAGTCAGTTCAAACGTAAAATCGAAAAAACGTAAAACGAATGAACGTAAGTAGAGGAGCGTCTGTATTTACCTACCTAGTTTACCTAGTTGTATTTTATGGGACGAGAGCTATGCTCGTAGTGACCCATTTTCGTATCTCTCTGCATCCAGTTAATTCTTAAAATCTTATATAGTTTTGGCACTCACTATTTCACCATTTAGTTTGTTCCAGACATCAATCATTCTATGTGGGAAGCTATTCTTTTTCAAGTCTCTTCTGTAACTGTCCATCCTTAGCTTCTTTTTGTGTCCTCTTGTTTCTCTTCTGTCCAATTTTAATAAGTCGTCCCTATCAAGAATTTCCATCCCTTTCATAATTCTGTAAATGGTCAACAAATCACCTCTTTCTCTTCTCTGTTCCCATGTTGATAGATGTAATTTCTCCAATTTTTGCTCGTATGTCAAATTTGATAGTGGAGGTACCATTTTTATCGCTGCTCTTTGAATTCTTTCTAATTTTTTTTTTTTTTTTTTTTTTTTTTTTTTTTTTTTTTATGGTGCTAGGTGCCCATAGTGTTGCAGCATACTCTAGTTTAGGTCTTTTAAGTGCAACTACTTTCTTCTTTACCATTTCTTCATCCATGTAGTCGAAAGCCACTTTCATTGATCTTAATAAGTTAAAAGTCTCTCCAAATAATTTATTGACATGGTTATCAGGTGTCAAGTGACCGTCACTTGAGATAATCACTCCCGGGTCCCTTTCTGAATCAACATTTTTGACTTTCTTATTACCAATTTTATATTGACCTGATATTCTATTTTTGCTTTTTCCAAATTCTATTATACTACATTTCTCAATGTTCAAGTTCATTTCACACCTCTGACTCCATTCCCATATTTTTTCTAGGTCTTCTTGTAGTGATCTGCAATCTTCTTCTGTGCTTACTCTCTTGAGTAATTTGGCATCGTCAGCAAAGAAGTTTATGTAACACTTCACTCTCTCATCTATATCATTTATATATATGGCAAACATTAAAGGAGCCAATACAGAGCTATGCGGGATGCCACTTATCACATCTTCCCAGTTTGAATTTTTGTCTCGTAAGTACCACTCATTTTTCTCCCACTTAAGAAATCCTTCATCCATTCCAGTAGCTTACCTTGGATTCCTTCTATTATTTCAATTTTTCTTATTAATTTTTTATGTGGTACTTTGTCAAAAGCCTTCTGCAAGTCCAAGAAAGTGCAATCTACCCAGCCATCTCTTTCTTGTATTATCCCAATTAATCTCAAGTAAAAGCATATTAAGTTTGTGGTACAAGATCTTCCACTTCTAAAGCCAAATTGTTTAGGGTTTAATATTTTATTTTCTTCCAAATTTGTTTCTGATAAATTTTTCACATATATTTGCTACTGTGCTTGTAAGGGATACTGGTCTGAAGTTTGTAGGATCTTCTTTGTTTCCTCCTTTATATATTGGTACCAGGTAGTCCTCACTTTACGCGCTAGATGCGTTCCAAAAGGCAGCGCGTAATGTGAGGAATTAAACTCACTACTTTGCTGTTACAAGTGTTTCCAATACCATAATCCTTCCTGCAGCTGAGCCACGAGCTAAGCATATAACCTCTGACCTGCCTTGTTGTTGTTGATTTACCACCACATATGGGATCACGGGTTAATTGGCCTTTACGCCTTGATAAGTAGCGTCCCTCTGCTGATCTGCACGCTGTTGTTGTTGTTGTAGCGGCAGCTTATTGCGATTCAAGGATGAATAAATTTCTTTCAAGTTTTTTTCTACATTCATTTTTATTTTACTTTTATGAAAATAAAATTACCCTTGGACAATGAAAAAAATCATGGGTCAGGAAACCATCCCGCAAGCTGAGATGTTGCTCTCACACGTTTCCATACTGACAACAACACAACACTCACCGCTCGCTGTGTACTATTGTAGATTCCTAACTAGGCTTCACCCCCTGACGTGTCACTGCGCGCTATATCGGACTCGGTGTGTGTGTGTGTGATGTTTGTGGTGAGGCAGGGGCGGCAGGGTCATCGGGAGCGTCCATCTCCGATTCGGTGCCTGTCTCCGATTCGCTGGTTAGCTGACTTGGTGTGCGTTGTCGGAAGAAGTTTGTGATCGGCTGTTGTTTTGTCTTTTGTTGTTTTTCTTTTAACATAGCATTATAGCAAGCCATGTTCTCCATCACACGTCGTATGATGGGTGCTGCTCCTCTCGACATTAGGATCATTCTCCTCTATGACCCTCATTGCATGCATCAACGAGTCCATACACTCAGACAAGTTGGCAGCTGTGAGGGCTCGCTGTGGTCCTGGTGATGCTGCTGCTGCTGCTGCTTCCTCTTTCTCCTCCATCATTTTCACTCTCTCTTTCTCGATGTCAAACAAATCTTCATTGGAGAGCTCTTGTGTGTGAGACTGAAGCAAGTTGTCGTAACCCTGGCCAAAAAAAAAAAGAAACGTAAGATTTTATACGGTCTAAAAAATTCATTCGCACAATCTTTTGCATAGAAAATGGTAACATGGAATAAGGTTAGTTTTACAACTCTTACCTTGAGGGCTCGAGGATTCTCTGAGTGATACACAAGTGCTGGCTTGAGTTTGTAGTCGCCCTCTGCATTGGCCCCCAACAGCAGCGTTAAGCGGTCCTTAGATGCCTTGAATCCGGGGGCAGAAGCTTCCTCTTTGGAGATGTAGGTGCGGTTGGGTAGTTTCTTCCAATAGAGGCCGGTTTCGTCGATGTTGAACACTTGCTTTGATGAATAATTCCCGTCTTCTATAATTTTCTTGAGCTCTTCTGGGAATTCGGCTGCAGCTCGAGCATCAGCTGAAGAAGCTTCCCCAACCAACTTCAAATTATGAAAACTGTGCCTTTTTTGAAATTTATTAAACCACCCGTTGCTGGCAGAAAAAGGCTTCTTGTCCCCTTCAATGCTGTCATAAATAGACAGCGCCTTCACCTTAATCAGCGCCAAGCTAACCGGCACACGAGTCTTATTTTGATGCTCAATCCAAGTTGCAAGCATCTTCTCCATCCTTTCCATCTCCATAGGGCGAGAATATGATGACTTGTTAGCTTGTAGAGGCGTTCCTGATTTGGCAGCTTCACGAATCTTGGTGGAGTTTTGTTTTATGGTCCTCACCGTAGACTCGCTGAGGCCCATTGCCACCACAATCACATTGTTTCTCTGCCCTTTATCTAACCTGTCCAGAACTTCCAGCTTTTGCTCCAATGTCAATGTCTTCCTTGCTTTCTTCTGCCTACCATCACAGGCTGGAAATGTCGCTGGGCGCTTGGGAGCCATGGTAAACAAGAACACTGATGATTTGATGAACACAGAGATGCTGACACAACGAAGCGTTGGTAAACAATGAGCTTGGTGGCGAGAGGGATGCGGAGGCTGGAATCAGCTAGCGTCACCTAGCGGCTGCCTTACGGAACTAAATCGCAGCCCGCGTATTTTAACTTTCCGGATTTCGCGTTACTCTGAGGAATTTGTGTAATGTGAGGAATACCCCCTAGTTTTGGACACCGCTTTAATGTGAACCCGCGTAAAACGAGGATTACCATCTTTCCAGTCTTGCGGTACCTTTCCTTCTTTGAGTGAAAAGTCTAGTATCTTGTATAATTTGTCCATCAGTTGGTCTATACACTCTTTCAGTATCCAATTTGCAATTCCATCCGGTCCATGCGATTTCCTAACATTCAGGTTTTTTATTTGGTCTCTTATTTCTTTCTGTGTTACCTTTATTTCTTTCATTTTAGGGGGTCTTTCTTGTTGTCCATCTGCCTAAATTTGTGAGCTCCCAATTGTAATAGCTGATCTGAAATGTCTGAGCATAATTTCTGCCATTTCTTTGTTGTTTATATATTCTTTATTTCCTTCATGCAATTTTACAATTTCATGTTTGTCCTTTAATTTATCATTTACATAACTGTAAAAGAGTTTTGGTTGATCCTTACATATGTCTATAATATCTTTTTCATAGTTTCTTTTTTCTTTCCTACGTATATTCACATATTCGTTCCTAAGTTTTATATATGTTTGCCATTTGGATGTTTTTTTGTCTCTTTTCCATCTTTTGCAGGTTTTGTCTCTTCTGTCTTTAGCCTCACTGCACCTTTTGTTATACCAACATTTTACATAAATCTCTTTTTGCTTCTTCTTTGGTACATATTTATCAATTCCTTCCTTGTGGTTTTCTTTGAATATGTTCCATTGGTCTTCCATCTTTGAAGAATTTATCCCATTTTGTGTTTTGGATTTTTTTTCTTAGTTTTACAAAATCCATTTTGTACATTAATCTCCTTTCTCTATGTTTATCATTCCATCTTACATTGTTTTGTTCTTTTAATTCAAACTCTATTAGTACATGGTCACTCTTTCCAATTGGTGTTTTATACTCCATTTTGTTCACAATGTCTGGTTCAGAAGTTTATGTTAAGTCTAGTTTCGACCCATCTTTCTGTCTTCCACCATCTAGTTTGTTCTAAATTCTTGTATGGTTTTTGCACATACTATTGTTTCATCCAATTTGTTCCAGACATCCACCACTCTGTGTGGGAAACTATTTTTTTCAGATCTCTTCTATAGCTATCCTTTTTGAATTTTCATGGTCTCTTGTTTTTCTTTTGTCCCACTTTAATAAATCTTCTCTGTCAATGATTTCCATGCCTTTCATGATTCTGTAAATGGCCAGTAGATCTCCTCTCTCTTCTTTGTTCCAGGGTTGGTAGTTCCAGTTTGGACAACCTTTGTTCATACGTCAATTTTGAAAGTGTTGGTGCCATCTTTGTTGTTGCTCTTTGGATTCTTTCTAATTTCTTTATATTCTTTTTTGTGCTGCGTGTACATAGTGTTGCAGCATACTCCAATCTTGGTCTTATCAGTGTAACTAATATTTCCTTTACCATTACCTCATCCAAGTAGTTAAAGACCACCTTTATTGAGTTGAGTAAATTGTAGGTTTCTCTGACTATTTTGCTAGTATGTTTGTCTGGTGTCATGTCTTTGTTGATAATTACTCCAAGGTCCTTTTCTGATCTAACTTTTTTTTTTTTTTTTTTTACTTTGTACCAATTTTATATTGCCGATATTCTATTTTTACTTTTTCGAAACTCCATTATACTACATTTCTTGATGTTGAAGTTTACTTCCCACTTTTGGCTCCATTCCCAGACTTTGTCCAGGTCTCTCTGTAGTGATTTACAGTCTTTTTTCTGTATTTACTTTCTTTAGTAGTTTTGCATCATCTGCAAAGAAGTTCATATAAGACTCTACACCTTCATCCATGTCATTTATATATATGGCAAACATTATCTAATACTGAACCTTGTGGGACTCCACTTATCATTTCTTCCCAGGTTGAGGTTTTGTCTCTTAAGTGCTACCCTCATTTTTCTCCTGTTCAAGAAATCTTCTATCCATTTCAATAACTTTCCTTGTACACCAATTATTTTGAGTTTTCGTAGCTTTTTGTTCGTGTACTTTATCAAATGCCTTTTGTAAATCTAGGAAAGCACAATCAGCCCATCCATCCCTTTCTTGTGTTATTTCTATTAGCCTCAAGTAAAAACAAATCAAGTTGGTGGCACATGATCTTCCTTGTCTAAAGCCAAATTGTTTTGGATTAAGTGTCTTATTTTCTTCCAGATGTTTAATCCATCTCCTTTTGATTATTTTTTCACATATTCTAGCTATTGTGCTTGTAAGTGTCATGTGCTAGGCCCTGTATTTGAGTTGGTACATTGTATCATAAACCGTGACTCAAGTAGTTTTTGCAATCCAGGTCCTAGAACATTTAGCCTCTTATGATCAATTTAACTTCACTGGAATCAAGAAAATAGTGGAGTGCAATCATTTAATCTAATACTTGAATTAAGTTACAATTATCTTGTTACAATTTAGTCAGTGTGAACAGAGTGTGAGCATGGTAATCAGGAGGGCTAAGAAATGCCCACGCATCTTTTTATAGTACAACCATACAACATCAGTGCCATGGCACAGGTGCCAATGTATGCCAGTGTAACCTATCCTATTTCTATTTACCCAGCTCCACACAATTTACCTGTATCTTTATTTTTCTGTGAAGAAGGCTTACAATATAGTCACTAATACTCATCTCAAACATATAAGCAATGGGGCCTAGAAGTGAGGGCCCTATTTTGATTCATCCTCATGATTTACACGCCCTCTGATGACAGGATGCCCCGATTGTGTAGTCCTCCACTGCTGGCTTCTAAGCCCTCCACGTCATTTGTGCGTGCAATGCCTGTGTCCATTGTCAGTAACATGTCATGGAACATGACATAAGGGAGATCAGTCTATAGTTTGTTGGTACTTCCTTATCTCCCCATGTATATATTGGTACAATATTTGCATTTTTCCAATCTTATGGTATCTTTCCTTCTTTGAGTGAGCAATCTATTATCTGATATATATTTGTCTATTAGTTCATCTATACATTCTTTTAGTGTCCAATTTGCAATCCCATCTGGACTGTGTGATTTTCCGATATCAAAGTTTATTATTTGGTCCCTTATTTCTTTCTGTCACAGTTATTTCTTTCATGGTGGGGGGATTTTTCTCTCTGTTCTTCATCCCAATTGTGTGTATTTTCAATTGTGAATGCAAATTTAAAATGTTTGTTAATAATTTCAGCCATTTCTACAACTATGTATACTTCATTCCCTTGATGCAGTTTCACTATTTCTTGTTTATTTTTTAATTTACCATTTACATACATGTAGAATAATTTAGGTTGGTCCTTACATTTGTCTATGTTGTATTTGTAGTTTCTTTTTTCTTCCCTGCATATTTTTACATATTCATTTCTTAGTTTGATATATATTTGCCACTTACCCTTATTTTTTTTTATTGTCTTTTTTATCTTTTGCCTCACTACATTTTTTGTTGTACCAGCACTTGACCTGTTTCTTTAAAAGTTATTTTTCAGTTTTCTTGTTCCACTTTCCATTGATTTTTTATTTCTTGGAAATCTGTCTCTTTTGTTTCTCCAACTTTCTCGGTCACTGCTTGTATTTCTTTTACTTTTTCAAATCTTCATTTTTGTTTGTATCTTTATTTTTCATTCTTTCATTTTCACTTTTGACTATACTTAATTCCTTTTTTAGTTCATTAAGCTCTCTGTTGGTTTCAACATTCTTTCTTTTTTTAGTTGGTTCACCTCTCTATACATTGCCCTGTATTCAGCTTTCAGATCTGTAATTTCATTTATTAATTCTATAATCTGCTGATTTCTTAGGATATTTTTAAACCTTGATTCTCTTTCCAATTCTAAACAAAGGATTTACAAAGGCAGAGCATGCCAACAGGAGACCTTTTGGTCCATATCTAGATTGGATGCAAAAAAAATCATAATAAATGTATCAATAAAAACTATAGTAATGTAAATAACAAATAAAACACGTAAATAAATGGACAGGTATAGTTAAATGATAAACAGTTAAATAGTAAATAATAATAAATTGACATATAACTTATAATAAATGAGAATCAGACAAATGATAACAAAACAAAAAAAATTATATAAAATAAATGATAATCATTACAGCATCTTGCTTAGGTGTTTATCTAAATGATTCTTAACCCATTACATCCCAAGTTTTTTTGGTGAGGATTTTTCATGGTTTTCTGTAACCTAAGTAATGTGAAGGATTATTAGAGACAATATATAGTGGTTATAATGCTTTATTTCTTGCAGTAAGCTTATAAGAAGCTGTCCTCAAATGAGGACACTGGGATAATATAATAGCTTCGTATAATAATAAGCTGTTAACAAAGGATACTATAAAGAAAAATATCTTCTTCTCTTCCTGTGTGTTTGATGCTGAAAACATGTAAAAATAACTGATATTCTGAAAAATCATGATATAATAACTCAATGCAAATAAACTGAGTCATGAAAGACAATATGTTATTTTGCATTCACTTTGTGTGATAAGGGGCAAAACATTCTATACAGAGTGTTATATTGCATTTAGCACAATATGTTCTTGGTTTCTTGGAGCAAGGCTTCCTTTGGCACCGTCTTTGTTGTTCCCGTTTTGCAACAACATGGTCCTCTCCGTCATATCAAACATGAGCAAGTTTCGTAGATGGGCTTGGTGTGTTACTTTTTCTCCCCAGTTTTCTGCCTGCATCTCCGAATTTCATATATGGCACATATGCTGCTCTTTTAAAGTTTACTAAGTCAAGCTGTTCCTTTCCTTGATGTACGAATTTATGGATGATCCACGCATTTACAATCATCATGTCTAATACATGTGTGAAGAGCGGCCAATACCACTTCTTTCCCTGAAGAGAAGTTGCGTATTTCCCAGCCAACCAGTCATGGTGATCTACACCTCCCATGTAAGCATTGTAGTGGTTCAGAACATTTGGCTGAGGAACATCACCTTTTGCTTTGATATAACTTTGCCATCTCTTAACCTATTTGACTGGTTCAGTGGTATCATAGTTTGTTCCAACACACACACTTGTTGTCAGACCACCTGACAAAAAGAATTTCTTCATTTGTGTCAAACATATAATCATAGGTGCCTCGTTTCTCTTTTGTCATGATATTTGTTGGCTGTAAAGGACATTTGCTAAATCTGTTTTCCTTGACTGTGCCTGTGGCCTGATAACCAAGGTTCCTAAGATGAACTAACAAATCATACCCAGTGAAAAAGCTGTCAAAGAAAACAGAGTGAGAATTTGGTACTTTAACATTCTCAAAACAACCTTTATTCCGAGTAGCAGGCCATCATTATCATCATTCCTAGAACTCTTGCAACAATACAAGTCAAAATTATAGCAGTAACCTGAGACTCCACATACAGCCCAGAGTTTGTATCCAAATCTAATGGGTTTACCTCTCATAAACTGCTTCAGTGAATTACGTCCATAGTACTTCACAATCATTTCATCTACAGATATGAATTCCTCAGATATGCCAAACTGCTGAAATGACTCTTTGGCTACTGACAATAGAGACCTAATTTTGAACCCTTTGTCATGTGTATTGTCCTTAACATCTTCATTATTGCAAAAATGTATAAGACTTTTCACAAGCTGATAACGATTTCTGGATGCCCTTTGAATGATTGTGACCATGAGATCTTCCTCACTTGGCCAGTAATCTCTCTCAGGAGGAACTTGGTGATATCCAGAAAATAGTAGTATTCCAATGAATGTTTTCAATTCATCAACACTGAATGTAAAATCATACATATTTTTACATGAACTTGCATAACAAACTGTCTCTTTGACAATGTGGTCATAGATGCTGGGAGTCGTAAGTTTCTCAAACAGTTCCAGAGGTGATAAAGTATCTAGATTATCTTTCATTTTCGGCAAACATTCTCTGTGATGTTTGGAACGCTCTTTGGCCTTCCTATACTCAGGAATTTTGTGTTTCCTACGATGATCCAAGCACAAATCACATTTCAGTGGGTGTAGCAGGCACCGTCATTCATGGTTCTGTTATCGTTGTCCTGTTGTGATCTGTAGTAGCACATGTTTTTATTATATTACACTTTTTAATTCACCAAGGCATTTACTCGCTTCTCTCAGTCTACATTCTACCTCCACCTTTACTCCACCTCTTCCTGCCACATTTGCACCCAAGTATCTAAAACTATCCACTTCCTTCAGTTGCTCTCCCTTAATGCTCACTTCCGGATTACTGCCACTTTCACCCCTTGTACATCTCATCACCTTACTTTTACCCACATTTTTTTCTCCATTTTCTTTAACCATCTCCAATCCCTGACCCACTACCCTTGCATTTACCTCTCACACTACCCCATCCATGTATAAGTTGAACAGCCAGGGTGACATAACGCATCCTTGAGGAAGTCCCACCTTTACCTCAAACCATTCACTCTCTCCATTTCTAATCCTGACACAAGCTCTACTACTCTCATAAAAACTCTTGACAGCTCCGAGAAGCTTTCCTCCTATCCCGTATATCCGCATAACCTCCCACAGTGTCTTTCTGTCTACCCTGTCGTTAACCTTTTCCAGATCCATGAAGGCCCAAAAAACATCCTTCCCCTTTCCTATAGCTCTCTGACATATCTGTCTTACCATAAAAATCTGATCTACACAACCTCTACCTGTCCTAAATCCACACTGTTCCTCACCAATTACTCCCTCTGTTCCTCTCCTAATCCTCTCAATCAAGATCCTCCCATAAGCCTTCCCAACTACACTTAAGGGGGGCCACCCCCGAAAACTCTTTGGGCTCATATCTCGCTTCTGGTTCATCCAATTGCTTTGAAATTTTAATATGTTGTTTGTTGGTATAAAGAAATGCTATTCTGTAAATTTCATGAAATTTTGATGAATGGTAGTGGCTACAAAAAAAAACGTGTTTTTCTTTTTTTGTTTCACAAGATTCATTTTTCACTTAATTGCTTTGAAAAAATTATCATAGAAACTTTGTTTATATATCTACATTTTGTTGGATTTGATTTTAAATTTTTTGTTTTGTCTTTGAAGGAAAAAATTTTTTTCGAAATTTTTTTAGGTCTCCTGAATCCCGTTTTTTTTTTTTTTTTGACAAATTGAAAAATCTAATTCCAACAAAAAATTCTATTTTTGTTGAAGTATAAATTGATACCTAACATAAGTTGATCAGAGTTTTTACCGATTTTGTGAAATTATTTGAAGTTCAAAAAACAACATTTCGAGATATCGGCTTCTAAAGTTTTTTTTCGGTTTTTTCCTTTTCCTGCCATGTGTATTCATCTGATTGGCATGAAATTTTCACATATGATTGTGTATATATTGTTGACTTGGAGAATGAAGGGAAAAGGGGGTGACTGCTGTTGTGGCGTGGGTAGGAGTGGTGGCGGAGGAGGTGATAAGCCGGACAGCGATAACACGCTCTCTCCCCTTCATCTCTGCTAATTTCTCCTTGATCTGAAGAGTCTTGATGCCCTTTACTCTTCTTGAAGTTGGATATCCTCGATAACGTAAGCTTACGTTTGTAAGTCATCTTGCAAGACGAATATAAAAGAAATATTACAGGAACGCAGCATTGCGTTATCTGTAATGTCTCCGTATGTACTGGACGTGAGTAGCTAGGATTTACCACACGCATGTGGGGAAGAGATGCCATTTGTCGAAATTTATATAAAGAAAAAATTATTTTAATGATAGTTCTACATAGTTATAAGCATTGAATGATACCTCATTTTCTAGCGCACGCGTCACGCTATGACGCCCGGATCATTTAAAAATGGCATCTGAGGGGGCAAAAAACAATATTTTTCAGAAAAAACTTCACCAAGTGATAGTTTCGGGTAGGACTGACATCTTGAGCCGATAAAAGTGAAAAGTGAAATTTTAAAAATATTCGTGAAAAATTCACCGGGGTGTAGGGCGCGAAAACACGAAAAAATTCTGGAAAATTAACGAATTTTAGGTAAATATTTCAAAAGATTCTCTATGATGGTGGTAACACTTTGGCCAAATATTACAGCTCAATTCCGTTTCTTTTCTTATATATAAAATAAAATAGATAAATTTTTGGCAACCTCTGGCAACCCCATTGCATGAAAAAACATTCTGTATATTGAAATAAAGTCAAAATTTTGATACCCAGTTCTGTTTTGTTTACTATAATTAATATATATGGAGATATCTGGCAACTTGACCAACATTAATCGTCAATCACCACAAGGATCTCAGTATCTCTTCAAAGCTAAAGGAGAAAGGATGTCGCCCTGTCGCGTATCTGTTAGCCTACCAGTCATGCATGCGATCGTATTATCTTTTTTTCTACCAACAGGTATTCAAAAGATTCTCTATGATGGCTGTAACACTTCGACCAAATATTACAGCTCAATTCCGTTTCTGTTCTTATATATAAAATGAAATAGATAAATTATTGGCGACATCTGGCAACCCCATTGCATGAAAAAACATTCTGTATATTGAAATAAAGTCAAATTTTCGATAGCCAGTTCAGTTTTGTTTAAAGTTTTAAACGGAAACGTAAAAAAATAGACAATGTCACGAGTGAGTACGCGGCCGGAGGATTTTAAATGCCGGTGCGCTCCTTTAAACTTTAAATGCCTCTCCTGAAAAGTTTATGTTTTTTATATTTAAATAACCATATCTCTGTTTCTTTTTGTCCGATTTCATTCATTCTTTCGAATTTGTAAAGAGAAAGAGTAATTCTTTAATTTGATTAGAAAAAACAAAGGAAACTGTAACTTAATTTTTTTGTTTAATTTATCATAGCAGATTTTCACTGAAGTTTCTACTATTAAAAAAAAAAAAAAAATAAAAAAAAAAAATAAAAGAGAGTAGGAAAAAATCTAACTTAATGAAGCTGTTCCCAAGACTCTAATCTTTCATTTCCTATATAGTAGGCTGATTTCCTATGCCTATGGATACTTCAATGATTACAGATACTATCATAAAAAAAAAAATTAACTACACGTAATATATACATGTTACTAAAACAATTTAGTATGCAATAATACTCTTTCCGATAGAGTAAGTATACATAAGTTCACCAAAGAAATTGAACAACTTTTATGACACGTTCACCTATAAGCACTTCCCACAGTCCCTTAACAAGCTAATCCCTCTGAAACTACTACTTTCACACTTATCCCCCTTTCCTTTGTAAAGTGGAACTATACACGCACTCTTCCAGTCCTTTGGCACTCTACCTTCTCTCCAGCAAACATTAAATAACCTCACCAACCAGTCCACCATCACTGTACCTCCTTTTTTAAGACATTCTGCATGGCATCCATCCAGACCAGGTGCCTTACCTGCTTTCATCATCTTAACTGCTGCCTTCACTTCATCCTTCCTTATTTCTCCTCCATTTTCCTCACTCCTCACTCTCATTTTCTTAGCATTTCCCACTGCAGCTATCTTTCCCTCCCTATCCTCCTTCACTTTTAGCAACTCCCTAAAATATTCTGCCCATCTTCCCCTTACTGCCTTCTCCTCCATTATCATCTCTCCATCTGCACCTTTTACCCTTTCTTCTCTACTTCATTCGCCTCCTCTTCCTCTCTTAATTTCTTTCCAAAACATCTTTTTATTACTTTCAAAATTTTCAGTCATACTCTTACCCCACTTCACATCTGCTCTCCTCTTTGCCTCCTTTACCTTTTTCTTTACTTCTCTTTTCTTTTCTTTGTACGTCTCATATGACTCCCTCGTCCTATTTTGTAACCAATCTGTGTAAGCTCGCTTCTTCTCTTCTACAACCTTCTTCATTTCCTCATCCCACCATTCACTACCCTTCCTTCTATTTCCTCCTGTCCTTCTTGTTCCACACACCATCCTTGCACACTTTGTGACTCCCTCCTTGAACCATCCCCATTCCTCCTCCACACCTACCTCTACTCTATCCTTCACTCCCTCCCACTCCTCTTCCAGGAATAGAAATTTGGGAATGGATGCTAAAAGGAGACTGTATGAAGGAGTGATTGTGCCAACAGCACTGTATGGAGCAGAAACATGGAACATAAGAGAGGAAGAGAGAAGGAGTTTGAATGTGTTTGAGATGAAGTGTCTGAGAAGTATGATGGGGGTTACTAGGCTAGATAGAGTGAGAAATGAGGAGGTGAGGAGGAGAACAGGGGTGGAAAGGGAGTTGGGAGATAGGGTTGATGAAAGAGTATTAGGATGGTTTGAACACATGGAAAGAATGAGTGAAGAAAGACTAGTAAAGGAGGTATGGAAGGCAGATGTGGAGGGAGTGAACATGAGGGGACGTCCTAGGATGAGATGGATGGATGGGGTGAAGGGGGCTTTGGGGAAGAGGGGAATGTCTGTTGAGGAAGGACGGGAGAGGACAGAAGACAGGTGAGTGGAGAATGGTTGTATATGGAAGATGTTGTGATGCATGAGGTGGAATGGACGGGGGGATGGGGTGGTGTGTGTGAGCAAGATTTTGACGAAGCCCGAAGGGATTTCTCCCCATCCTCTCCTTTATATGGGGGGACGGAGAGTGGGGGTCACCGATTTTAATGAAGCGGCCTTGCTGTGGATGTGCTGGGTCTTGCGACACTGCTTCTGACCCAGGGTAGTGGACAGGGTGCAGGGATGACCCGTCATCTAGGAGGTGCTAAGATGGGAGGGAGGGTGGAGGGGTGTGGAGTGTTTTCAGGGATGGAATGGGTGGGAATGATTTTATGCCTTTTCCTTTTTGGTTACCTCCCTAGTAAGGGGGGAAAAGCCTTGGTATATGTATGTATGTATTCTCATTTGAGGACAGGCATTTTCTAACATTGCTGGCTTGCTGTGTACTAATAATAATTACCTGATATATAATGTGAATGGTAAATCAGCATCTTAGAAACATGTGACACCTATAATATTGATGTCGATAGAGTAGTACTCTGTATTGAAGATAAAATTTTGGCTTATTTGTGGCTCAATTTATCAGTGAAATTGGACCCCAACTAAATGCTTTTGTATGCATCAGTGAAGCATAGTTTTAACATGAAATTGTAGCAAAAACATTCTAGTTTGTATTTTATGTATCTTTGAGTTATTCTATGGCCTTATTTATGAATATAACAATAATATACCTGGTGTCCTCAAATGAGGACGGTTGGATATAATGGGTGAAAGCTTCGAACTGAACTACATTGCACTGCCTCTGCAGGAAGTTTATTCCATTCATTAACTACACGGTTGGCAAAGTTGTTTCTACCCACTTCCAAATTGAATCTATTTCCGGACAGTTTGAGACCATTTTTTCTTGTCTGATTCTCATTCAGTGTGAAAATTTTGTCACTTTTGATGTCAATTCCCTTTAGAATTTTAAAGACCTGTATCAAGTCACCTCTGAGTCTACGCTTTTTTAGGGAAAACAGATTCATATGTTTTAGTCGATTTTCGTATGATTTATTTTTGACATTTGGAATCAGTTTTGTGGCTTGCCGTTGTACTTTTTCCAGTCTGTCAATGTCTTTAATGAGATTTTGTGACCATACAGAAACAGCATACTCTACTTAGTATTCCACTTTCTTTTATAAACCCTGAAAAAACATTTTCAAACCTTTGATTCGATTTCGGAGTTTCCATGTTGCAACTCTTTTTTGGGATGATAGTAAAGGTGATTCAACTATACTTACATCAAATCTTCTCTTCGTTGGTTCACTATATTTTTGTCTTTCTTCATTCTCCATTTTGTGTATCGACCACTAATGTGAAATTATTCTATTTTATCATTTCGGTCACTCAATAAACACAGCTCCCCATCCCCAAATACAAAACTAGGTGTTTCCTTCAAACTTATTGAAAAAGCGCTGCACTTCAGAGTTCATTCTAAAGGTCTGTTCCAGCCAGGAAGTTGTAATTGAGAAGCAAGCAGAGCATGCATCTACACTAGTATTAGACACATCACATTACCCTGTTCAGGGTGGCAGCAAGATGGAAGTAAATCTCAGAGGAGAGAGATGAAGGAAGTGGATAGTTTTAAGTATTTAGGGTTGCGAGTAACTGGAAATGGAGGAGTGGGGATGGAGGTAAACTTTAGAGGAAAGGAAGCAAGTAAATGTCTTGAAAGACTTAAAATGTGTCATGAGAAATAGGTATCTGGATAAAAAGACATTATTATATGAAGGGGTGATTGTCCCCATGAAAATGTATGGGTGTAGACTTGCAATTAAAGAGAGGCAGAAAGGAAAAGTTAACCAAATTAAGTGCCTGAGAAGTATGGTGGGGGTTACAAGGATACAGTGAAAAATGAGGATGTGAAGATGGTGGATGGGAGTGGATATTTGCCTTGGCTGGGTACCTCCTTTCACCCCTTCATGCCCGGTAGTGCTAAGCATAAGAAGGTCTTAATCTCATCCTTCCCCCTGTGCCCACACACTGGAATAGCATCAGGCCTCAAGTCTGAAAAAATGTCTGCCACAAGACACCATCCCTCCTCTTGCATTGCTTTGATATCCAATAACTCAATCTCACTCTCGGATAAATCTCTATCTGATGATTCACTGTCATGTGACTTGGTTCATATGCTTCATCTGAACTTGCTGTAAAGTATCACCACGCAACACCACCAGCACTGACAAGGTGGGGTAAGACACAGACACTTTGCCTACACACTACCCTCCTGGTATTGGGTAGGAGCACTATGGATATGTGGTCATTTTCCTCTGATTGGTTGAGGGGCATAGCTTCTGGCAGCCCCAGTGGGTTTTAGCAAACATATAAACACTTCCCACAACATAGTACCAGCTAGGAAAATGTCTCTTATATGAGATAATGTATGTGTACAGTGTGGAAAAAAAATGTTGATTTAGAAAGTGGCTTATCCTGTCACATCAAATGTTTTATGTTTATTAAGTCAGATATTTCTATTCAGTACAATTGGTGCAAACATAATTTCATAGGACTTTTACTGAATACATTCATACATACACATACCAAAGGCTTTTTCTCCCTTACAAGGGAGGTAACCAAGAAAACAAAGGCATAAATCCACTCCCATTCCATCCCCACATGCTCCACTCCCATCCACCCCCCCTCCCTCCCTCTTATCTTGGCTTCTCCTGGATGACAGGTCATCCCTGCAACTCACCCACTGCCCTGGGCCAGAAGCAGTGTTGCAAGAAATAGGATATCCACAGTAAGGCCACTTCATTAAATCAGTGAACCCCCCTCCCCCCTCTGTCCCCTCATGCAGAAATGGAGATGGGGAGAAATCTCTTTGGGCTGCATCAAGATATCATTCACACATCCTCCCTCACCCCCCATCCTCCACCCACTCCCTTTCATGGATCACAGCATCATCCATACACAACTGTTCTCTATTCACCCCTATCCTCCATCTTCTCCCGTCCTTTCTTAACAGACCCTTCTTTCCCAATGCCCCTTTTACTCCATCCATCCATCTCATCCTTGGTCTCCCCCTCACATTCACTCCTTCTACCTCTGCCTTCCACACCTCTTTTACTAATCTTTCTTCCCTCATTCTTTCCATGTGTCCAAACCATCCAAATATTCTTTCATCAATCTATCTCCCAACTCCCTTTCCACCCCCATTCTCCTCCTTATTTCTCATTCTATCTAGCCTAGTAACCCCCAAATACTGGAAGACATTATGTGGTAAATGAGTTACTGAAAGAGTGTGATAACATAGTAATCATGGGCAATTTTAATGCAAAGTATATAATCTGGGAAGAAATTATAGTAAAAGGCAGAGAAGAGCTTTGGAGCAACATTCTACTGGATATGACCATCGAATACACCTTAACACGATGGGTTAAGGAAAATACTAGATATAGAAACAATGGGGAACCGTCGAAACTAGATTTAATATTAACTAATGAACCAGATATCATGAACAAAATGGAGTATAAAACACCAATTGGAAAGAGTGACCATATACTGGTAGAGTTTGAATTAAAAGAACAAAACAATGTAGGTAGGAATGACAAACATAGAGAAGGAAGTAATGTACAACAAAACAGATTTTGTAAAACTAAGAACATTTTTCCAAAACACAAAATGGGATAAATTCTCCAAAGAGGAAACAAAGATGGAAGACAAATGGAATATATTCAAAGAAAAGTACAAGGAAGGAATTGATAAATATGTATCAAGGAAGAAGCAAAAAGAGATTTATATAAAGTGTTGGTATAACGAAAGGTGCAGTGAGGCTAAAGACAGAAGAGACAAAGCCTGGAAAAGATGGAAAAAGGGACAAAAAACATCCAAATGGCAAACATATATAAAACTTAGGAACGAATATGTGAATATACGGAGGAAAGAAAAAAGAAACTATGAAAAAGATAGTATAGACAAATGTAAGGATCAACCTAAACTCTTTACAGATATATAAATGACAAATTAAAGGATAAAGACGAAAAAGTAAAATTGCGTGAAAGAGATAAAGAATATATAGACACAAAAATGGCATAAGTCATGATTAGACATTTCAGGTCTGTTTTTACAATTGAGAGCTCACAAATTTGGGAAGATGGACAACAAGAAAGATCCCCTAAAATGAAAGAAATAAAGGTAACACAGAAAGAAATAAGAGACCAAATAAAAAACCTAGATGTTAGGAAATCACATGGACTGGATGGAATTGCAAATTGGATACTGAAAGAGTGTATAGACAAACTGACAGACAAATTATACAAGATAATAGACTTTTCACTCAAAGAAGGAAAGGTACTGCAAGATTGGAAAGATGCAAACATACATATACTAAGGCTTTTTCCCCCTTACAAGGGAGGTAGCCAAAAAGGAAAAGGCATAAAATCATTCCCACCCATTCCATCCCTGAATACACTCCACACCCCTCCACCCTCCCTCTTATCTTAGCACCTCCTGGATGACGGGTCATCCCTGCACCTTGTCCACTGCCCTGGGTCAGAAGCAGTGTCGCAAGACACAGCACATCAACAGCAAGGCCGCTTCATTAAATTGGCGACCCCCCTCTCCGTCCCCTAATGCATAAAAGGAGAAGACGGGGAGAAATCCCTTCGGGCTGCGTCAAATTTTGCTCGCACATACTACCTCACCCCCCCACCCATTCCACCTCATGCATCACAACATCATCCATATACAACCATTCTCCATTCACCCCTGTCTTCTGTCCTCCCGTCCTTCCTCAACAGACATTCCCCTCTTCCCCAAAGCCCCCTTCACCCCATCCATCCACCTCATCCTAGGACGTCCTCTCATGTTCATTCCCTCCACTCTTTTACTAGTCTTTCTTCACTCATTCTTTCCATGTGTCCAAACCATCCTAATACTCTTTCATCAACCCTATCTCCCATCTCCCTTTCCACTCCCACTCTCCTCCTCACCTCCTCATTTCTCTATCTAGCCTAGTATCCCCCATCATACTTCTCAGACACCTCATCTCAAACACATTCAAGCTCCTCTCTTATGTTCCATGTTTCTGCTCCATACAGTGGTGTTGGTACAACCACTCCTTCATATAGTCTCCTCTTAGCATCCATTCCCAAATGTCTATTCCTCATTACACTCTTTAATCCACCAAGGCATTTACTCACTTTTATCAATCTACATTCTACCTCTACCTTCACTCCACCTTTTCCTGCCACATTTGCACCCAAGTATCTAAAACTATCCACTTCCTCCAGTCACTCTCCCTTAATGCTCACTTCCAGTCTACTGCCACTTTCCCACCTTGTACATCTCATCACCTTACTTTTACCCACATTTATCTTCAGCTTTCTTCTTTCACACACTCTCCCAAACTGTCACCAAATTCCTCAATCCCCCCTCCGATCCTGCCACAAGTGCAGTATCATCCGCAAACAACAGCTGGCTCACCTCCTACTTATCTCCATTTTCTTTAACCATCTCCAATCCCTGACCCACCACCCTTGCATTTACCTCTCGTACTACCCCATCCATGTAAAAGTTGAACAGCCAGGGCATCATAACGCATCCTTGACGAAGTCCCACCTTTACCTCGAACCACTCACTCTCTCCATTTCTAATCCTGACACAAGCTGTACTATTCTCATAAAAACTCTTGACAGCTCCTAGAAGCTTTCCTCCTATCCCATATATCTGCATAACTTCCCACAGTGCCTTTCTGTCTACCCTATTGTAAGCCTTTTCCAGATCCATAAAAGCCCAAAAAACATCCTTCCCCTTTCCTATAGCTTTCTCACATATTTGTCTTACCACAGACATCTGATCTACACAACCTCTGCCTGTCCTAAACCCACACTGTTCCTCACCAATTACTCCCTCTGTTCCTCCTAATCCTCTCAATCAAGATCCTCCCATAAGCCTTCCCAACTACACTTAACAAGTTAATCCCTCTGAAACTACTACATTCACACTTGTCCCCTTTTCCCTTTTAAAGTGGAACTATACAGGCACTCCTCCAGTCCTCCGGCACTCTACCCTCTCTCCAGCAAACATTAAATAACCTCACCAGCCAGTCCACCATCACTGTACCTCCTTTTTTTTAGACATTCTGCATGGCATCCATCCAGTCCAGGTGGCTTACCTGCTTTCATCATCGTAACAACTACCTTCACTTCATCTTTCCTTATTTCTCCTCCATTTTCCTCACTCATCACTCTCATTTTCTTAGCATTTCCCACTGCAGCTATCTTTCCCTCCCTATCCTCCTTCACATTTAGCAACTCCCTAAAATATTCTGCCCATCTTCCCCTTACCGCCTTCTCTTCCATAATCATCTCTCCATCTGCACCTTTTACCTTTTCTTCTCTACTTCATTCGCCTCCTCTTCCTCTCTTAATTTCTTTCCAAAACATCTTTTTATTACTTTCAAAATTTTTAGTCATACTCTTACCCCACTTCACATCTGCTCTCCTCTTTGCCTCCTTTATCTTTTGCTCTACTTCTCTTTTCTTTTCTTTGTACCTTTCATATGACTCCCTTGTCCTATTTTGTAACCAATCTGTGAAAGCTCGCTTCTTCTCTTCTACAACCTTCTTTGTTTCCTCATCCCACCATTCACTACCCTTCCTTCTATTTCCTCCTGTCCTTCTTGTTCCACACACCATCCTTGCACACTTTGTGACTCCCTCCTTGAACCATTCCCGTTCCTCCTCCACACCTAGCTCTACTCTATCCTTCACTCCTCCTTCAGCTTCTTCTTGTACTCCTTCTGCTTTTCATTTAAAGAGTTCACTCTAAGCACCTCCCTACCTTTTGTCCCTTTCTCTTTCTCCATCTATCCTCCACTCTCAACTTACCTTCCACCAAAAAATGATCTGATATTACCCCACCCTCTCCCCTTAGCACATGTACATCCTTAACTCTTCCTATCATAATACTATTTATCACTACATAATCCATCAACGCTCTATCTACCACCCTCTCCCATGTGTACTTATGCTTGACTTTCTTCCAAAACACTGTATTTGCTATTATCAACTCTCTTTCTAGACACATTTCCACCATCAACTCTCCACTACGATTCTTTCCTGGAACTCCACATTTCCCAACCACTCCATCAATTGGACCATTTCCTACCCTAGCATTAAGGTCTCCCAGTATTATTACATTGACATTTCTCCCTAAATCCTCTATGCACTCATTTAAATCTATCCAATAGGCCTCCTTTTCTTCTACACTCTTCTCACTGCCAGGCCCATATGCACTTACAAAGACCCACATCTCCTTTCCCAGTTTCACCTTCATCCACATTATCCTTGAGGAAACCTCCTTCCACTCCACTACACGTTTACCTCTCTCTTCACTTACTAGAATAGCCACCCCTTCCCTCCCTCGCCCTCTCTTCACTCCTGATAACCTCCCACTTACACTCCCAAACTTACACTCACCCTTCCCTTTCAACTTAGTTTCACTCAAAGCCAACACATCCATCTTTCTTCTCACAAACATACTACCTATCTCTTCCCTTTTACTCTCATCTGTACCACATCCACGCACATTAAAAGACCCAAACCTTAGGGTGCTGGTCAAAGACCCAAACCTTAGGGTGCTGGTCGGAAAACTCCCAGACCCTCTTATGCCTTTACTTTTTTGTTTAGGAATGTCCCCTGTGGGGCTACAAGGAGAAGGATGCCTAGTCCCACTCCCCGTCCCTTTCTTCTCGCCTCTTATGATCCAAGGGGAAATACTTGGTGGCAGTATTCTTTTCCCCCACCACAGGGAATGAGAGAGTACTAATATATAAAGGAGGAAACAAAGAAGATCCTACAAACTTCAGACCAGTATCCCTGACAAGCACAGTTGCAAAAACATGCGGAAAATCATCAGAAACAAATGGACACACTTGGAAGGAAATTGATACTATTTCATCTTAGTTGTACAAAGGTTTATACTCTTGATTCTTTCTTTCAGACCTTGTTTTCTATTAATGTTTGTGTCTAACTCTGTGTGAGATGTGGAGAGAAGGGTGCTTTGTGTGAATAAATCTGGGTACTTTGGTTAATGAAATATCATAGAGACAGAAATATATTATTGTGTAGGTGTACCGATACCCCTCTTGTGCGTACTATAATGCCAACTACTTGAATGGCAGTTGACAGAATTATTATTATTTTTTATTCATTTATTAATATTATTATAATTTTTTCTTTCTTCTTCATCAATCATATTCTTTTACCTGGGCATTTTCCATGGAAGATTGAGCGATCTTAGCCGGTAATATATCTTATACTTAGGTTCCTTTTCTTTTTTGTGAACGGTTAGAATGGGTTCATCAGTGTTAGCCAATTTGCATAGCAATATTTATTCATGTACATTAGGAGCACTTTGTGCATGAAAATGTATTACTTTGAAATTAGTTTTAGTTTGGTATAGTAACTTTAATGTCTTTAAAACTTTTGTGATAATTAAATTGTAAAACTTTACTTTCTGTGAATATTATCTTTAGTTTCTCTGTAATAAAGAATTAGGATATGTACCAGAAAAATAATAGTGAGCAGGTGATCCATATTTAAAACACTGAAATAGGTGATGCTTGTAGTGATTCAGAATTATTCTAAAATTGTCCATCCTCGCAATGGATTAATTTGAGTAGACAAAGCAGTTACATTATTGCACTAGCTTTGTTTACATTTAGTTACCAGATATCTGAAGGATGGAAGCAAACTATATGTTGAAATGGTTCTTTTTTTTAGTCCCCTCCCTTTTTTTTAGATGTCAAAGTTAACTTTATTAACAAAATGGAAAAATATGTATCTTGATCCCCCCCACCCATATTACTGCTTGAATCTCAACATCCCAAAACACAAAATTCTAGATTTGCAGATCATGACTAACACTCAGGGAAAACTGTTGCTTTTAACATTTCATCATCCATTACTCTTGTTCCCAACACTTTCCCATACTGCTGCACAACTGATGATGCAAATGTTGAATAAGATCTGGGCATCACTAATGTAAGAATGCCTAGACTACTGGCATTACCATTGGAATAAAGCACACAATTGAGGATTCATATGTTTCAGAAAGGTGTTGTTTAACCCCTTCCATACGGTGCCGCACACGTAGGCGTCATGGACTTAGATCTCGGTGGCAGCAGCCAATGCCAGCCGTACGATGTGTCGTAATAATACTCGCATCATAAAATATAGTCACCGCTTATATCGATCGTTCTCTCTTCACCCGTGAATTTTGATAACCATAGAAAATGCGATTACAAAAGAATTAGAAAGAATGTCATTATGGAGGGGCGACTACAATAAATATAATCAAGACGCCGATATGGCAGCCTCGCGAATACACTCGCTCCCCATGACGCCTACGTGTGCGGCACCGTATGGAAGGGGTTAAGAATTCAGAATTCTTTAATTTGTTCTTACATTGAACACTTTGGTAAGTACTGAACACCTAACTTGAGACATGTATAGCCCCATACATTTAACTATCTTTGGTATAGTAGTCTTCTTTTGTTACATAATAGGGTCCACAGATTAGAACTTTCCTATGGGTAAACAAATTCACCTCTCAAAAAGACCACATATACACACCCTTATTTGACAAATTATAAGTGGCTTTCCTTCAGTCTTCTACATTAATGAAAGGTGTTATTAGGGTGTATTTCAAAATTGTATATATAATACATTCATTATGAGACAAGGATTTTTTCTTTTTTTAATAGCATGTTTAATGCCAGCTTTTCATTTCACCAGACACCCATCAGTGTAATGGACAAATAAAAACACATTGGTAGAGCTGGATTGTTTTTAGTACACCAAGAAATTTCCTTCCATCCACATAACCAGAATTTAGAGGGAGCACTTCTCCCACAATCCACATTCTTACTTGCACACTTCTTTTTCCAAAGGAAGCCAACAAATAAGTAATATAATTTTTTCTTATGTTATTATGACATTGTATCCATATATTTGTATTACATATATTTTCAATTGTATGTATGTAAAGCATACCCAAGACTGATATAGATATTTACATTGTGTGCTCACATTTCACCATTTGGGTTGGCATTTATACCATTAGTTTACAGTGATGTCACTCGCAGAAAAATGCAAGACAAAATAGTGCAAACATTTGCTTACTCTTCAATGTGATATGAATAAAGTACTTCAGATTGATCACTTAGTCTGTTTTGCTTTTATATTTTTTGTGCAATATATAAAATTTCTTTCATAGGGTTTATATACAAATGCAAAACCAATATGAAATTTGATAGTTTATTTTTCCTTGTATATGTCACATAGAATATTCATGAAACTTAAAATATTGAAAAAGTTAAAGAACAAATATACTATCATTGAAATCATGTGTTAACAGAAATATTAAATTGTGATGTATCTTTTGACAATCTGTGCTGCCTGTGTATTTCATATACCACAACAGCTGTGGCTGCTCCTGCATTTAAACTCTCTGCATGTTCAAGAGGTATATATACTTGCACTCCACCATTCTCCAGAGTAAACTTTTTGGAAGAATTACTTAATCCAGTTTCTCCACCAATTATGAGAGCTATATATGTTTTGGAGCTGGTAATATAATTAACACTGTCATAAATATATGATTTGAACTGAACTGATTTAAATTTCTTTAAGACACTTTCATCATCATAACTAGGATCTATGATTTTTTCCTCCCCCTTTTCATTAATCTCTCTTATTTTTTCATTTTGAGCACCAATTAAGGAAAAGTTAATATCATTATTGAAGTTATTAGTATTCCAGTTCTCTCTGCACACATCAGCAATGTAAATGCTATAGTTTTCATTGACATAGTTTGATAATGTGCTCCATGGAACTGAGGTGTGTATCAGAAGATGAAAATGGGCACCACAACCTGCACGCAGAACTTTAGTGTCCCACGGATCACAGCATCCTGCAAAATATAGCACATGACCATACAGTTTAAATGCACATTATTTAGCTGAAATAGACAAATATAACTGTAAAAACATGTAATGAGCTTCCTAAAGACAAATCTTAAATGATTTCCAATACTTTGATTTTCAGTAATTCAAGATCACAAGAGACCAATGATGGGTAGCTGCATATGGTGGTATTACAAGATGGACAGCAAAACTGTCCATTTTCAAAACCTGTCAACCCCCTCACCTCCATCAGAAGGGGCCCTGACACTCTGTCTCTAGACTGGGCCCAAGATCTCTCTCATAACTTCAATTGCATTTCCTACACTTTCACACATGGGGAACTGACAAAGAAACAGTCTCATACTGATATAACAGAAAACAATACAAAGTTTCTTCCCAGAGAGATGTGGAAGGTTTCAAGGACCATTGTCAACCACTGTGGGGCTGCAGGTTTTCCATTTTGTGAAACTCAAGGTAACAGTTAATTTCCAAAACACAATAAAACACCCAATTGTCAGTAATTCCAAAACATAATAAAACACTTATTTACCTTTGGTTAAGATCACTTGTTCAGCACCAACAGCAGCTAATGACCTCAATATACCTCCTAAATTTTTTGGATCACGAATTTCATCCAAAATAACTGTTAAGGGGAGTCGAGGCCTCAACTTGGGATGTGAAGTTGGAATACTAAATACTCCTAAAAGAAGAACACAAGTTTAATTGCAAAACCTTTTATATACAAAGGACTTTTTTTACCCCTCTTACAAGGGAGGTAGCCAAAGTCATAAGGCATAATTCCACTTCTATTCACCACCCTTCCCTCCCTCTCATCTTGGCTCCTCTTGGATGATGGGTCATCCCTGTATCTCGCCCTGGCTCAGTAGCAATGCAGCAAGACACAGCAAGGCTGCTTCATTTAATCAGCGGCCCCCCTCTCCATCCCTTCATGCAGAAACATTGATGACAGGGAGAAATCCATTTAGGCTGTGTCAAAATATCATTCACATTACCACTCCCTAACCCCTTTCTATCCCTCACCTCACTCCCTTCCATGCATCATAGCATCATCCATACACAGCCAGCCATTCTCCACTAACCCCTTTCTTCTGCCTTCTCCCTTCCTTCCTCAACAGACACCCCCTCTTGCTCAATGCTCCTTTCACCCCATTTACCCATCCCATTCTGGGTTGCCTCCTCATGTTCACTCCATCCAGATCAGCCTTCCAAACCTCTTTTACTATTCTTAACTTTTTTTTTTATCACAAAACCATTAGTGCTCACAAATACCAATAGTTTTTTTCCCCCTTACAAGGGAGGTAGCCAAAGTCAAAGGCATAAATCCACTCCCATTCACCCCCTCCTTCCTTGGCTCCTGGATGAAGTGGGAGTGGGTTGACAGGGTTCATGAAAGAGTATTGGATTGGTTTGGACACATGGAAAGAATGGATGATGAAAGATTAGTAAAAGTGGTGTGGAAGGCAGAGGTGGAGGGAACAAATACGAGGGGACAACCAAGGATGAAATGGATGGACAGGGTAAAAGGGGCATTGGGAAAGATGGGAATGTCTGTTGAGGAAGGAAGGGAGAAGACAGAAGATTGGGTTGCGTGGAGAATGGTTGTGTATGGATGATGCTGTGATGCATGGAAGGGAGTGGGTGGAGGATGGGGGATGAAGGAGTATGCATGGATATTTTGACACAGCCCAAAGGGATTCTTCCAGTCTCCTCTTTTTCTGCATGAGGGGACAGAGTGGGCACTGATTAAGTGAAGAAAATCATTAGTACTGTGGTTATACTTCCAGGAGGGCAACCCAAGCTGCTGACCTCATATCACTCCTGGTAGTCTTGTTGTTTCAGGCAATACACACTGATGATGGGGTAGGCTTTCCTCCCATCCCAGAGGAGGTGGTAGGAACATATCATTGGCAATGGGAATTGTAGAAACCAAATTAAAGTTCATACTAACACCCCACACTGTGGGACAAGGAGAATATAACTGTTGGACAAAGAATAGAAAGAACAAACAGGGCGGAGGAGTTCTAATTTTGGCCAAGAAAGATTTAACTGTAGCAAAAATAACTGAAGGAAAAAATAATGTAGAATCAATTATAGTACAAGTCGAAGGTAAATAAACGAAGAAAAGAAAATTTGCAGTGGTATATGTACCTCCTAAGACACAAGCCTGGTCAGAGAGGGATCACGCTGAGTTACTAGATGATACAAAGGAAGAACTAATTGAAACACTGAAGGATGGAGGAAATACAGTAATTATGGGTGACTTTAATTCAAAAGAAATATGCTGGGAAGATATGACAGTGAAAGGGGGAGAGAAACACTGAGGCAATGTACTCCTTGACTTGACCATTGAATACACAACGACCCAGTGGATTAGAGAAAATACTAGATATAGAGGAAATGAAGAACCCTCAATATTGGACTTAATACTTACAACAGAACCTGAGATAATCGATAATATTATTTACAAAACTCCGATAGGAAAAAGTGACCATGTACTAATAGAAATGGAATTGAAAGAACAACCAGACCAAAACAAACTTTGAGAAACTTAAAACATTCTTTCGCAATGCAAACTGGGAAAAATTCCAAAACGAAGATACAGGGATAGAAGAAAAATGGAACATACTAAAGGAAATTTATAATGAAGGAGTGGACAAATTTGTACCACAAAAAAAAAATGGAAAAGGCATACATAAAGAACTGGTACAACAAAAGATGTAGTGAAGCAAAGGAAAAAAGGGACAAAGCTTGGAAAAAATGGAAAAGAGATAAGAAACAAAGCAAATGGCAAACATACATCAAACTAAGAAACGAATATGTAAAAATACGCAGAGATGAAAAGAGAAATTATGAAAAAAAGATAATAGACAAATGTAAAGAAGAACCCAAACTATTTTACAAATATGTAAATGGAAAACTGAAAAACAAACAAGAAATAGAAAAACTGCGCCAAGATAAAAAGGAATTTACAGAAGAACTGGAAATGGCTGAAATAATGAACAACCACTTCAGATCAGTATTCACAATAGAAAACTCGCCTAACAGTGAAGTTAGAGAGAGAGAATTATCCCCAGCAATGAAAGAAATAAACGTAACACAAAAAGAAATCGGTGATCAAATTAAAGCCCTGGATGTCTATGGCCCAGACGGAATAGCAAACTGGATACTGAAAGAATGCATGGAAGAATTAACTGACAAAATATGTTCATCTTGGTCTTCTCTTACATTGTTTGAAAATTTTTTCTGGAATGGTACTTTTTAAGTAAGTTACCAGTCTTTTTGTCAAGGGTGGAAATTACATAGTTACCTCTTCTTTATACAATAGTATAAGGATGTTGATATTTTGCTTGGAGGGAGTTTCCTTGAAAAGGCAAGTACAAAATGACTTCAACTCATATCTTGAAATTTCTAGCTTTAGTCTTTTTGTCATATTATATTTCATCTTGTATTATGCTTGTTTCAAATGTTGTCTAGCAAAGTTCCAACTTTCCTAACTTTCTTTCAACATAAAGATTAACCTTTATAGGATTTTCTGTATTTATCCATTTTTTCTTTATCATCTTCAGGGGGCATCATACCTTGTGTCCCAATACGAGTTCAGCTGAAGAAAAACCTGTACTTTTTTAGGTGAAAGACCTAGCTGCAAAGAGTAAAGAAGGTAGTCTAATCTCCCAGTCTTGTTTATTTTCCACAACATATTTTCTTAGTACAGATTTCAGTATTCCATGAAATCTTTCTAAAGCACCTTGGGAGTGGGGATGATAAGAAGTAGACACTGTTTCTTTGATCCCTAATTCTTTAAAAGATGCTTTGAAATTGGATGACGTAACATTACTGCCGTGGTCAGTTTTTTTCTCTAGGAAATTCTATTCAAGAGAAATATTTCAATAGCTCTTTAATAATGATGTTAGATCTAATGTTCTTAAGAGGAATAGCTTCAAGGAAGAGAGTGCTCAGACAGGGGATTGTAATGAGGAATTTGTTTCCTTAGGGGGTAAAAGACCTACACAGTCAATCAGCATCTTTAGAGAAAAGTTCTTCTAGAGCAGAGACAGGTTTTAAGAGTACCTTGGGGATTGATTGATTGGATTTGCCTACCTTTTGACATGTAGGAATAAACCTTACAATAGTGGAAACATCTTTCCTAATGAGAGGCCAATAGAAATGTCTTAGGATGTGTATTTACCTAGTTGTATTTTATGGGAGGAGAGCTATGCTCGTAATATTTACCTAGTTGTATTATACGGTAAGGTAGCTTTGCTCGTGATGACCTGTCTTTGTATCTCTCAGCATCAAGTTTTTTCTTAAAATCTTGGATAGTGTTTGCATACACTTTATCTTTGTCTAATGTTTCAAGTATCTATCACTCTTTATGGGAAGCTATTTTTTTTTTTTAGATTTCTTCTGTAATTATCTTTTTTTAGTTTCTTTTCGTGTCCTCTTCTTTTTCCCTTGTCCCATTTTAATAAATCATTCTTATCTTAAGATTTTCATTCCCTTCATGTCGAGCAGGACATTGCCCCAGAGTTCCTCTCCGCCTTTCACTGTCATTTCCTCCCAACATATTTCTTTTGAATTAAAGTCACCCATAATTACTGTATTTCCTCTGTCTTTCAGTGTATTAATTAATTTATATTTTGTATCTTCTAATATTTTGGAATGATCACTTTCTGTCCAGGACTGTGTTTTTGGGGGGCACATAAACCACTACAAATTTTCTACTCTTCATATGTTTACTTTCAACTTGTATTGTAATTGATTTTACATTATTTTTTCCTTCAGTTATTTTTGTTACATTTAAATCTTTAGTCAAAATTAATACTCCGCCACCCTGTTTATCCTTTCTATTTTTTGCCAAAGTCTTTCTGACTCCTTGGTAACCAGCCAAAGGAGTGTCATGGGCCATATATAGGCTTTGTGACCACATGCTAAAAGGGACAACAATTTGGTTCTTAGCTTGCCACAATAGATCAATAGGGACATTAAACACTAACTACTTACACATGAGAATACCTTCATACAAGTAATAACGTTGAGACAATGTCTCAGATTGAACTCTAGACACACACTGGTCCCAGAGGGATGAAAGGGTTTGTTTCTCTTTTTGGACACTGATTAAAGATTCCCTAGATACTCTAGCACTGGAAGGGCTTTCAGTAAGAACAGTAGAACTCTTTTCTAAGAAGAAAGTGTCAGTGTTAAGAGATTCTGTGTCTTGGGGAACAGAAGAGTTGTTTTCTAAGAAGAGGAAGGCAATGTTAAGAGATTCATGGTCTTTAGAGTCAGTATAGTTGAATGGGTTTGAGGACCACAAATGGTCTAGTTGTGACTCTTGTTTCTCCTTGGTTTAGACATGGGTAACAGCCCACATTGGATATATAGAAAGATCATCTAGGGAGGAGTCTTCTGTTACTGGGTCTGTTGTGACCACAGGTAACTTTACTACCAGCTAAGTCATTTGACAAAAGTAGCTGGATGCCTTCCACAGGTACTTTTTTAATAGCAGCAACCACACCTCTCTTTATATCAGTACAAAGGTACACCTTGTATAGGGAAAGTTTTCTGATCCTCCTACTGTATTACATCCTGATTCATATGATTCTGAAGGATTAGGCAAAGTGTCATCAAATATGAGTTTGTACAGCCCCTGTGTCTAAGGATAGAGATGGGCACTGACTCTTCATTGGGAGTATTATAGTTCCCTTTATGGTGAATGGTTCAAAACAGGGGTCAAGTCCTGGAAGTGATGGCAAAGCATGAGAAAGGATAGGAGTTGAAAACTCCGTCTTAGTTGTGGGTGTGGAGTTAGGTTTGGTGTTGCTAGGATTATTAGCAAGACCAATGTATGGGCCTAGCTGCAGGCTTTGGACAAATTATTACAGGGAAATTGTTTGAAGCAAGCACTGGCTGAGTACAAGTAGGGAAATGAGGTTTACTCTTATATTCAGAAATACGATGACCAATCTTATGAAAGTACACAAAAGAACTTGATTTTGGGAACTATAGGAAAAGGGGTTTGATTAGGCTTTGGTTCATATAGTAATTCCTAAAGTCCCCCATTTTACTAGACAGTTTAGCTTCTCTTGGTACATTTGATGAAATACTGTGCACACTTAGAGGACACAGGTCATAATTGGTTTTATGAATGTCAGGCCTCTTATGGAAAAGTGCTTATTAATCAGCTAAATGAGACTGGAAGGAACCCTATTATTTAAGAAAATTTTACAATTTGATGACACATTAGCTTTAAATTGTTCTAAAAGTACACATTCCCTTAACTTCTCAAAAGTAGCTCCTATTGCCTTAAACCACTTATCTCCAAACTTGGCCATTTGTGCTGTATATTCCATGAATGTATGTTGACACTTTTTATAATTCCTGAATTTAAGTATATGAGCTTCTGGCACCAACTCATAGCTCTCAGAACCTTTTTTCTTACATTATCATAATCACTTTCATCACTTGCCAAGGATGTATAACCCTTCTGAGCTTTCCTTGTAATTTAGTTTACTCTAGTAAGCACCAATGTCCCTGGTTAATATTCATTTGGGAAATTAAAGAAAAGTTTGGATCACTTGCTATAAAATTAAGCAAATATCTTAAATATCTAGAGGCATCAAACACCACCTCTTCTTGTTTAATGATAGGTTTATGCTCTAACCCTGCATTAATTTCTGCTAACTTATTATTAGCTTCAATATGTGTTTTCTCTGCCTTGACTTCAGCTATTCTTGCCTCTATCCTCTTTAGTCAAATTTGTTTATCTATGTATATACCTTTGTATAATAATTCTTTCTTCTTCTGGCACTAGATTCTCATCGATTAGATATTATATCAACTCCTTCACTATCTTTACTTTTCTTAGTCTAGAGTGTACTCTTGGTCCATATATATATATATATATATATATATATATATATATATATATATTATATATATATATATATATATATATATATATATTTAGCTCAGATTTCTTAAGGTTCTTAATCTCTTGTATTGATACTTCATCTTCTAAATGCTCCATTCTGGATTCACATATATTTTATAAGGTATCTATTTTTATTTCAAGTTTTCTCCTATCTCTGCTTTGATCTTGGTGAAAGTCACCACTTGTCATGTCCCTATAACACTATCATGTACCTGGCAAATAATCCTTACCATGTATCTAGGGTATGACAAAATTTATGCCTTCTGATCATTATTCAAAGCCAGAGGGTGGAGGAAAACCAGAATTACCAACAGACATTTATTAGTACCTATGCTTTATGATTTATAATGAAAATAATGTTAGGACATGAAGTATTTAATACATACTTATACCAACACCTTTTTCTCCCTTACAAGGGAGGTAGCCAAAATCAAAAGCATAAATCCACTCCCACCCATTTCACCCTCACATACTCTACTCCCATTCACCACCCCTCCCTCCCTCTTTTCTTGGCTCCTGGGTGACAGGTCATCCCAGCATCTTGCCCACTGCCCTGGGTCAAAAGCAATGCAGCAAGACACAGCATATCCATGGCAAGGCCGCTTCATTTAATCAGTGACCCTACCCCCTCATGCAGAAAAAGAGGAGAAATCCCTTTGGGCTGTCTCAAAATATTACCTAGCTTTTTTTATATGATAGAAGGCTATGTTTATCAAGTGACCGAAATGATAAGAGTAATATCACTTAGTGAACAACACACAAAATGGAAAACGGTGAAGACATAAAATATAGTGAACCAATGAAGAGAAGACTGTAAGTAGAGCGGAATCACCATTAGGAGTCATACCGAAAAAGACTTGCATCATTGAAACACCAAGAATAAACCAAGGGGATAACACTACTTTTTCTGGGTTTGCAAAAGTGGAATACTAGATAAAGGTTTAGAAAGGGAGAGAGAATCAAGGTATAGAAATATCCTAAGAAATTAGGAGGTTATAGAATTAATAAATGAAATTATAATCTGAAAGCTGAATACAGGGCACTGTATTAAGCAAAGAATCCATTAAAACTTCAAAATGCTGAAACCAACAGAGAGCTTTATGATCTAAAAAAGGAATTAATCACAGTCAAAAGCAAGAACAAACGAATGAAAAATGAAGATATAAATAAAAACGAGGCTTTGAAAAAAAAAGTCAAAGGACAAATACAAGAGATGACCAGGAAAGTGGTAGAAACAATAAAAGATCTCTCTCTCCAAGAAAAAAAAAAAAAAAAAAATGGAAAGTGGAGCAGGAAATTAAAAATTGCGTAGTACTTTATGGTATTAAAGAAAAACATAATGTAGCTAGGTACCTATGAGAAAAAGGAGAAAGAAACCGAAAAAGAACTTCTAAATGAGATACAAGAGGAGCAAGAAAAAATAGACAAAGAAATGGGAGTACAGAAGAGATCTGGAGAAAAAAAAAAAAACTTCCCACACAGAGTGATAGATACTTGCAACAAATTGGACAAAGAAACAGTGTGTGCAAACACTATTCAAGATTTTAAGAAAAAACTTGATGCTAAGAGATACAAAGACAGGTCATCACGAGCATAGCTCCCTTACCATATAATACAACTAGGTAAATACACTTAATGGGATTGTATTAGAAAAAAAAAATATATAATAATAATAAATAAATAAAAAACACTAAAAATCAAACTAAGATCTCAAATGATAGCAGAAGTACTATCTAAAACAGCAAAATTGGCAAAAAGTGAATATTACGAAAATGTATGAATAATGAAAGAAATGAGTGATGAAGAAAAAGAGAAGGAAAAGAAGAGATACACAACCATTCTCCATTCATCCCTATTTTCTGTCTTCTCCCTTCCTTCCTCAACAGACATTCCCATCTTTCCCAATGCCTCCTTTACCCCATCCATCCATTCCATCCTTGGTTGCCCCCTCATGTTCACTCCCTCCACCTCTGCCTTCCACACTTCTTTTACTAATCTTTCTTCACTCGTTCTTTCCATGTGCCCAAACCATCCCAAAACTTTTTTTTATCAACCCTATCTCCCAACTCCCTTTCCACCCCTGCTCTCCTCCTCACTTTCTTGTTTCTCACTCTATCCAGCCTACTAACCCCTACCATTCTTCTCAGACATTCATCCCAAACACATTTAAACTCTCTTATACTCTATGTTTCTGCCCCATACAGTGCTGTTGTCATAATCACTCCTTCATACAGACTCCTCTTAGCATCCACTGCCAAATATCTACTTCTCATTACACTTTTTAATCCCCCCAAGGCATTTACTTGCTACTCTCAACCTACATTCTACCTCCACTCCTCCCTTTCCTGCCACATTCACATCCAAGTATCTAAAACTATCCACTTTCTCCAGTTTCTTTCCCTTGATATTCACTTCAAATTTGCTACCATCTTCTCCCCTTGTACATCTCATCACCTTACTTTTACCCATATTATATATATATATGTACAACACTGAATGGGTCCCAGTGAATAGTGATACATTTTTATCCACCACGATGCACTTTAATTCTAAGCCATCAACATCAGAAGCTCTGTAGAGGCAACATGCAAAAATTGAAATGTATGACCGAGGACTCAAACCTATGGCTAGCACGTGACCAGTGATGTAGTGATTTAGACCATTGTGCTATCAAGATAGTGCAATGGTCTAAGTCATTACAGCACTGGTCACGTGCTAGCCGTAGGTTCAAGTCCTCGGTCGTACCACATTTCAATTTCTGCATGCTGCCTCCACAGAGCCTCCGATGTTGATGGCTTAGAATCAAAGTACATTGTGGTTGATAAAAAAAAAAGTAAATGTATTTTAGTATATTTGGTAAATAATTATATGGTCAAAACTTAGATACCATATAATACCACTTCTTATCTTCCAATGAGTTTCTTCATGTTTCAGACCAGGCCATTGTGTAACGCCAAGGGGCTGATAGAGGATGGGAATCCAAAGATTCCAATCTGGCTGGTGCACTGAGTAAGATCAGCTAGGGGCCAATTGAGTATGGGAATCCAAAGATTCCAGTCTGGCTTGGGCATTGAGTAAGATTGGCAAGCAGCAAAAAAAATACACGGGAGCGACGAGCGATTTCGCTTGGGAAAGTTCCAATGTCGCTCTTGCAAATCCAATAGCGGGAGCGATCCCCCACAAAAAATCGCTCCCGTGGCAAGATTCAATGTTTTTCATGTATTATCCATCATTTGGCAATCCCTGAATCCCATCACCATTGATGAAAGGATCAGAGCAAACACAACTTAACCGTGATCAATCATTGCATTATCAATCGATATCATAAACACAACGCATCAATCAACTTTAATTTGTTGATGTATGTACATTTGTATCGCTGCTGGAGTTCAATGGCTTACCTAGCCTAGCTTCGTATCAGCTGCATGCGCGCGTACACTAGTACATGTTGATTAGACTGTACACGACTATCATGCTACATAATGTCACTAGTTTTGAATTGCATGGTACCTGTATGCAGGGAACTTCATTGGTTGCATGCAGCTAGCTGCCCAATCAACGCGCTGACTACATGTACAATGCACCATACCCAATACCACATCACCGCATGCATACGTACAGTGTACATATGCAAACTCGCTCCGACATGAGTAATGAGTTAGCCTTCCAATAGTTTGAAGGAAATCGAACCTGCAAAAACATGGCTCTGGTAATTAAAAAAATGGCTCTGGTGAAATTTAAAAAAAAAAAAAAAAAAAAAAAAAAAAAAAATCGCTGTTGGCAAGGGGCCAATAGATGGGAGTCTGATGATTCTAATCTGCCCAGGGCATCAAGTAAGATCAGGAAGGTGCCAATAGTAGATTACCTCTTGGTACTGAGACTTGAAGGAAGACATGTCTCTTCTCAGATTGTGTCAGGGCTTTTATAAATCTGCTTGTGACATCAAGAGATACATAGTAACAGGCAGCAGAAAATTTTTATACGTCAAGTTGTCTCAGAACTGTGGGACTCTATGTAATGGTATGTTCAAGGACATTTTGGAATGTACATCTGGTTATACTTATGTATCAGGAAGGAAGGACGGGAGAGGACAGAAGATAGGGGTGAATGGAGAAGGGTTGTGTATAGATGAGGCTGTGATGCATGAGGGGGAGTGGGTGGGGGATGGGGGGTGAGGAGGTATGTATGAGAAAAAATTTGACGCATCCCAAAGGGATTTCTCCCCGTCTTCTCCTTTCCTGTATGAGGGGACGGAGAGGGGGGGGTCGCCGAATTTATGAAGCGGCCTTGCTGTGAATGTGCTGTGTCTTGTGACACTGCTTCTGACCCAGGGCAGTGGACAGGATGCAGGGATGACCCGTCATCCAGGAGGTGCCAAGATAAGAGAGAGGGAGGAGGGTGGAGGGGAGTGGAATATATGGGAAATGAAATGGGTGGGAGTGATTTCTATGCCTTTTTCTTTTTGGCTACCCCTCGTGTAAGGGAGAAAAAGCCTTTGGTATATGCATGTATCACTATACACATCTTCATACATTCTACAATTATATGAAAATAAATTCTTTTACTTTGTACAATCTCATGAAAACAAAATAATAATCTTTATATACAATATAAGATTATGGTATTCACACAAGGGCATGACAATAGCAGATGTGAAATATCTTATCATATTCATGCTAGGGTGCAACAACAACGAGTCAACAAGGCAGATCAGGATGCAGCATTGACTTCTTTCAATGCTTCCCCTACTGCCTACAATAGGATTTCACTCCACTCAGGCTGGGATGAACACCTGACAAATTCAAAATGATCACACCTCTTATGTACCCATGCCCCTCTTTCCCCCAATGTATGAGACATTTTGAGGCAACACTGACATGCTGCAGAACAGGACATTCTTACCCATGCTTTTCTTGTGGTACTCCCCTTACAATCTCACAGATTATATTTGAATGCCCCACTCAGGGTTCCCACAGAAAAGTGAAAACTAAATTCCAGGACTTTTCCAGGATATTCCAGGATAAAAATCATCAAATTTCCAGGACTTTGAGCAGAATATCTGAAACAATTTTCAAATACAAACTGACCTTTTTGGCCTCCTCCACCCCTTACAGCCAGCTGATTCCACCCACTTTATTACACTATGCAGTCTTCCTCTGTTAGATTACAATATATATATATATATATATATATATATATATATATATATATCAGAGTATCAGGTATAATTCACTCTTTGCTCTTTCTTGAAAATAGTCACTCCATTGATTTCAGTTTCTGCTTAAGGTCTTGTAGTTTCTTTACCAGTTTGAGATTTTCATCCGCCTTCTCAGAAACTTTCAGTCTGAAAGCATTGGACTTAGCCAGAAAAGTGAAGTCATACTCTGTTTCTGCCTTCTTTGCCAGCTGGTCTGCTTCCTTGGTCATTGACTCCATACTATCTTTCAAGAGCTTCCTCTTTTTCTCTGCTGACTGAATATCCTCTTGTAGTGCCTTTCTCTTTGAGGATTTCTTATTATCTGTCTGTGACTTCTTCTGATCCGCGAGGTACTGTTGGTATCTCATCCTCGATGCCCTGACATGCCTTTTCAGTCTGGGAGTGAAGGGTTACTCAGTGAAGTGCTGGCCCGTGGCTTGAATACTGTCATAGACTGTACGAAGAGTTACAATAGTCTTCTCCTGCATGTTCTGAACCAGGAGGTCCTTGTTCACAGAATAACCCCTTTCTACTGATGCCTGACCATGGGAGACTGAGAAGCATCTTGAAAACAGACCAGAGCTTGCTGTACTTGTGGTCTTTAAAGTACTGGCCCAGAAATATGTCCAGCCTCTCACTATCTGGGGTGAAGTTCTTGAAATCTGCTGCATGTTCCTGCCTCATCTCACTGCCAAACGCCTTGTACTGAGCAAGGAGCTCATCGCCGGACAGCCTGTTGGCATTCAGAAGCATCTGGAGGATTTCCTGGAACTTCGTCGCCGCATCTGTAGAAGGAGCAACTAGTTCATCTGAAGCCAGTGCAGAGAGATATTGAACCAGGGACAGTTTCAAGGGACTCTTGTCCAACATCTTGGATGTGAGCTCTGATAGTGTCACACACTCATTCTTGAATGCCAGGACCTTCAAATCACTGACCAGTTTCTTCTCAGCAGCTTTCTTCACAGACTCTCGAGCAGCAAATCCCAGATCTACAAGTTTTGGCAGCATCTGGTTCTTCTGGTCCTTGGGGTCCAGGTTGGCCAGTTTCTGCATGGTGTCTGCTTTGTCCAGAACTTCTTTTTTGATGAAACGTCCCATGAGCGCAACAACCACTTCCTTTAGCTTCTGTCCCAAGAACGGTGCCATGGGTGCATCTGTTTGAAACCTCTGAAGGAATGGCTGGAGTTGTTTAACTATAGAGATGAAGAATTGTAGCTTTGCGACGGAGAGTGGGTCCTCACAGGCAGCTTTCACTGATGCAAATGAGGCAGTGCTAGGGGCCTTCTTGGGGTCTTTGAAGGATGCCACAAATTTCTCCACGTTGGGCCACATCTGCAACGCATGCTCTGCAACCTTTGCATCCTCAACCCATCTGTGCTGGCAAAATTCCAATGGGTACAGCTTGCTCCCTGTGATAGTGGTGAAATCCTCTCTTCTTGCGGGGGTATCATGGAAGAGCTGCCACAGAGACCTTAGCAGGTTTCCAATCTTCCATCCAGTTTTGTTGGCCCCTTTCTGCAAGCTTCCGTGGACAGTGTGGAGTCCACAGCTTCGGATGTTCAGAAGTTCTGGGAGATCCTGTGTTTTGCGCTCCTGTTGCAGGTCATTGAAAAATTTCCAATTGACGTTAGGTCCATCCATTGACACCTGAAGCAGACGCTTGGGATCTAGTTGTTGTGTCCCTTCCTTGAAGTTGTTGAGTAGGTCGCTTGCTCGAGCATGCCCCAAGAACTGTGACCCAAAGTACCTTACACTGACCTGACCAGAATCATTGTCCCAGTAACGGACTATGAAGTCCATTTGTTCATTCTGTGAAACAGGGTTCATGCACTCATCAAAGGATATGGTATAGCACTCTGCTCTTCTGACTTTCTCCACTAGCAGATCATGGAAATATGGAGACAGGCCAAAACAAACTAGATAAGCACACTTTGTAGCACCACATGAGAAAGTTTTAGCAATTTGGCTGTCCGGAAACATTCTTGGGAACAACATGCCCACATCAGATGATGAATTGAATGAGTAGTTGCTCATAACAAGCTTCAGAGCCCAGAGAACCTCTGCGTGGTGGGCAGCATCTGACACAACAGCTGCAACCTCTGATCTTTGTGGAGCTGTACTTGTACTAGCAACTGGTGCACTGGAGGTGACATTGGCTGCAGCATCATCTGCCTTTTCGTCTTGCTTCTTTCCAAAGAAGTTGCGGATTGCTGATGGGTTTTGCCTTGACTGTCTGATCCTGTTATGAAGTTGCTTTTCATGTGACTTCTCAGAGCGGAAACTCCCATGTTTGCTATGTCAAAACGCTTCTTGCAAAGTTTGCAGTATGCTTTGGTGTCATCCTTGGGGTCTTCCTTGACCCATGCTGAAAACAGTGGATCCTCCACCCAGAGTGGATTGAAATGACATTTCTTGGATGCCATACTACTGCAAAAAGAAAAATTAATGTTAAAACCCAGACATGCATCTTCAACGCTATAAAAGGCGAGACATAATTGCTTGTCAACTTCATTACTATATCTGCCTCCTATGTATACATAACTACAAATAATTTCTAATTCCCATAAAAAAGCTTATTACAATTTCAGTTCAACATACAAATTTCTAATTATCACTTGAGAATGAAAACTTTGCCAATCATGTCCCTTTTGCTTCTTTCCTTTTTTATTTAAATCGCTCACCTCAGAAAAACCCTGAAAAGTTCAGGCAAGCTAGAAATCAATGATGTCTCGCCTGATGTATTTGTACAACCACCACAGACAGTACAAAGACTAGAAACTGGAAGGATGCCATAGCCATGTGATAGGTGCAGACACTGCACACTGTAGAATATTGAGCACAACCAACATCCATGCAACACTGAATTCAAGGACTTTCAATGACTTTTTTTAGCTGGCAGTCCTAATTCCAGGACCACTTGATTTTTGGCAGAATTTCAGAACTTTTCCATGACTTTCCAGGATCACTTTTTTTTCCAGGACTTTCCAGAATTTTCAAGGACCGTGGGAACCCTGCCCACTTAACCCCTTGCAACAACCTCTTTTCTCACCTTCTCAAAGATTTTATTACATTTAATTTTAGGAGAACCAGCATCCATACCTCTACCTTCTCACCATACTTTCCTTACTCTTTCCAAACTATAACCACCTTATACTATACACACCTGAGATAATGCCCAACATTCCTGCAATATACTCTACTGACTGACCCACATCTCCTGTCATACTCCATAAACCCAAAATTATTTTTGGTATTGTACAATATTGTCCACAAAGGTAGAGATACTGGTGAATTGTCAGCAGTGAAATACAACTTGATTGCTGAGAAGCAAGGGAACAAGGTTGGAGAAAAGCAAGAATGGATGATAAGCATTCTAACACATGCAGATGATGTAATTCTGCATGCACAGATGGCTATTTACAGAGGACGGTGAGTGAATTTGGTAAGGTTTGCTTGAGGAAAACATTGAAAGTTAATGTATCAAAGAATTAATTAATGGTGGTACCCAAGAGTGAAGGGCACAACATTAATATATAATTTAAGAGCCAGATAATGGAGTAAATGGCTGTGTAGCTCTGACAATCTTGTTGAGAACAAAACGGTAGTGAGCAACTATGCTTCACCTCAAAGTGAGGGTATTTCTTGACTGTTTTACAATATTTCTCTCCTGGAAAACTTAACACAATATCATTACAAACTATACCAATGATAAAACATTAAAATAATTTAGCCTTAAACTACAACTGCTGACAAGGAACATACCCATTACTCCTGGACAAGTTGTCAAGGAGGACCAGAGTTTTAGTTGTTTATACGGGGCCTTGACCAGTGGAAGTCCATCCAGGTTCTGGGCAGGAGTAGAATTTAAGCTTTTCAACTTCTTTAATGATTCTCTTTGGGAGAAGAGAATGGTCTTTGGATGGACACCAGCTATAAGAGCTTCATCTACCAATCGGCTGCCTTCTACCATAAACACTTGTTGTTCATATCTGTGTTTTCTTGATTTTGCAGCTGTGAGAAGTCCTCTGTATAACATAAAAATATATTACCATCTAAGCATAATTATGTATGTTACCTTACAACAATGTTTCTCCTGAAAGAGAGATCTGGGAGGGTCCAGGAGCTGTTGCCAGCCACTGTAGGATTACTGATTTTCAGAAAGTGAGAATAAAGGTGATGAGATGTACAGAGGGTGACAGTGTCGTTAGTAAGTCTTCAAAACAAGAGGCTAGGGGAAGTAAAGAGCTCAAGTATTTAGGGTCACATGTAACAGGGAATAGAGGAATGGGGGGGTGGAGATAAATTACAGAGCAATGGGGAAGAAAGTATCAGGGAAGGTGGTGTGAAAAGTGTCATGAGAAATTAGTATCTGGGGATGAATGCACAGAGAAGGCTGAATGAAGTAGTGATTGTGCCTATGACTGCATGAGGCACAGACTTGGAATTGAAAGAAGGCAGAAAATAGAAATTTAAATATGTTTGAGATGGGGGTTACAAGGATGGACAATGAGAAATACAGAGGTGAAACCTATAAGTTATAATTGATCTGTTTACAACTAGTGTTTTCAATAGTGTTGGTTCTTTGAATGATCGCTGCTTCCAAACACTTCCTGCAGATCTTGTCAGGCTCTCCTATCAGCAGGTCACGCAACCTGAATACACGAATACGTGAACAACGTTACGACGTCAGGCATGATGTCACCACCAATGCATATGTGACACATAGGAACAGGGAAAACCATTTGATGGCCTGGAAGAATGCAGAGCTGCTGATACGAGAGCCCAACAAGATCCACAGGAAGTGTTTGGAAGCAGCGATCATTCAAGGAACCAACACTATTCAACAAAATAGGGGCATGTTCAACATCTCACCCCACATAATTCCTTTAATACCCATGGCCAACAAAATTTTAAACCACCCTTTGGGAGCAATTTGCCCACGGACATTTGGGACATCCTCCTCAACCTCTCCCAGTATTCAATTCCCCTTCTCCTCTTCCTTCCCCCCTTTCTTCTTTCTTTCCCTGTTCCCTCCATTCCTCTTATTTAATCTAAAGCATGTGTATCTCAACTTGTACTTGAAAAAGGTGTAATAAGCCAAACATCATACAAATAGAGGCTCCGTCCTCATATGATTTTTAACTCGTCAATCCTTTCATTTCTTCGACATCGGCACCTATCAAAATAAACATGGCATATCATTCAACTGCCACAACTTTGAGTTAGAAAATAGGCTTTAGGAACTTTTTTGTTAATGATTTCTGCCAAGAAAATCACATACTACATTGTTCTATTATAATTTACAAAATTAATAACTAATTTTCTATTGCTATATTGTATAGGTGTGCACAACTAAAATTTACCTCTTGTCTCTGTTCTTTTCTCGTTCTTTTTTCCTTTAGCTTTGCTTCTTAATGTCTTTTCTCTTTCCTCATCATTTATGTCTCTTTTTATCCATATACCTTTATAATGTTCACTTTTTCATAGCTTACTTGTATTTGCTAATATTTCTTACACTGTCATTTGTGACCTTAATTTGACCTTTAGGGGTTGCTTTTCACCTGCATATTTTCACATTCTATGTACTTTATTTCCTTTTCTATATCTTGCTCTTCATCTTGTACTACTTTTTTAACTTTTCTTGCCAATTCTTTTTCTTATCTCTCAGGGACCAAATTAGGTTATGTCTTTCCTTTAGACCATATACTACTGTACACTTCTTTTTGTCCACTGTATCTCTTACCAGATTTCCTTTTTCCATAATTACCTGAATGACTGCATCTTTGGCATTCTCCTGCATTTGGGAGTTCTGGTGAGTCCAGACCTTAAAACCAGGAAGCAGTGCATTAGCACCAGAAATAAAGCTAACAGAGCATTAGGTTTCATTGCTAGCACAGTAACGAATAGAAGTGAAGAGGTAATTATTAAACTCTATCTAGCGGTAGTTAGACCCATCCATGACTATGCGGTACAGTTTTGGTCTCCGTCCTACAGAATGGACATAAATTCACTAGAATCAGTACAGAGAAGAATGACCAAAATGATACATGGACTCAGAAATTTGCCTTACGAAAGGCACCTTAACTTACACTCTCTGGAAAGATGCAGAGTGCAGGGTGATCTAATACAAGTGTTCAAGTGGATCAAAGGCTTTAACAAGGGTGATGCAAACAAGGTCATCATAATAAAACAACAAGGTAGGACTCACAGTAATGGGTATAAACTGGACAAATTTAGATATAAGAAGGAAATAGGCAAGAGTTGGTTTACTACTAGGGAGGTTGATGAATAGTATAAACTTAGTAACCATGTAGTAAGTGCTGAAACTATCAGTTGTCTTAAAAAAATGATTAGACAACTTTATGGATGGGGATGACAGGTGGTGATGGATACGGAGCTGCCTAGTGTAGGCCTTATGGTCTCTTGCAGTCTCCTTTATTCTTATGTTCTTATTTCCTTAAAAACTATCTTATCATTATCTTGGTCTTCCATTCTTTCCTGAGCTCTTGTAAATCATCCTCTCCAATTTTCTTCCAGTTTTCTTGGTCATTGCCTTTATTTATTCGTTAACCTCTTTTTTTATGGTCGCACTATTAGTGGTATAATTATTTTTCAACCTCTTCATAAATTCAGAGGTCGAAGATGATGACAACAACAATGACCCTGATTATCTGTAGAATTACAGGTACTGCATTACTAAATGCATGTTAGGTTAGGTAGGTTGCAATAGATGAATTTATCATACTTTAATTTCTTCTACCTCCATCTATCAAAACAAAGACAGTGTCTCAAGCAACTGCACTGGCTCCATTCATTTGTGCATCACTTTTAGCAACTTTTCCTATTACTGATTTCTACCCCAAAAAAAAAAAAAATGTATGGTATTTGTTCAGTTGTGTACATGGACGCAATATAGTATTAGAAAATTAAATATTAATTCTGTAAATTATAATACTTGAACATAATATGCGAACTTCTTGGTGGATATGAAAATAAAAAATATACTAACAAACTAATATACTAACAAACAAAGTCGCTACCATAGGATTGGGACGCCATCTTGTCGTTTGTCAAGTGTTGTCTGCCCAGTCCAGTTGAGGCCTGGTGTACGGCCTGGTGTACGCCCTCGGTACTTCCACCAGTACCTCGCGAGATGTATATTCTTGAAGGAATGTTATGGAGTTGAAATCCACGCATTCCTTCAAGCTATGAAAAACCTATATACCCCACAATCAGAAAGTGATTGAACAGGCTGCCAACATCCATGACGACGATCCAGATGAACCTTAAATTAGAGGTACCTATTTATGTTAGGTTAGGTTAGACGAATTTATCATCCTTTTATTTCTTCCACGTCAGCTTAAACAAACATGGCGTACCATTCGTCTGGCGAGACTTTGTTACTTACGAAATCTGTTTTTAGCAACTTCTTTTGTTTTTTATTTCTGCCAAGAAAATTGCATGTTCCATTGATACATTATAATTTACAAAATTAATAATCAATTTTCTAACGCTATATCCCGTCCATGTACACAACGAACATTTACCAAATGTATATTATGTTGATGCATTATCATTAACAAAATTAATATTTAGTTTTCTAATACTATTCCACATAAATGTGCATTTCTAAAAATTTACTGAATTTAAGGCATCCTTTGTAGTATCAGGTCCAGAATATTCCCTGATAATGTAAAAGTAGGTTCTTTAACCCACTGGGTCAAGCCAAGAGAGGTGATGCAATGCTCATCCCATTGTAATGTGGGCAAGTTAAACTTTAAAATCCTCCATCATGATTACCTCCCTACCATCACAGAATGAGGTCATATGTGCAATAAGGTTCTGGTTCTCAGTATCAATGTAAGAAGGCGACCAGTATGCCATAAGAATATAAACATCATGCTTCCCTATGGGGCCACTGACATCATAGCAAAATATATGGTAGGCACTTATAGACAAAGGAGTCCAGGAGTACCCAACTGAAAAGTTATCCAAAAATTCTGGGTCTTATATTTGATACTCATGTGATATTCAGCTCAGATATCAAAGACTTGACGGTAAGAATCATCGAGAGAGAGAGAGAAAAAAAAAAATAAATAAATAAATAATAATAATAATAATTCTTCATTAGTACAGACTTTGGAAAATATAAAGAAATAAATAACTACCAATGAAGTTCAAACACCCAAGAATACACCTGCCAAGCATAGTTCCCAACAATCACTAAATTAAACATAAACAATTTATAAACACTGCGGAATGGAGCACATAGATCATGGGATGCACCAAAACCATCTCATTAAGACACCTTTCAGAAACAAAAATCCTCCCAATAGATATGAAAATGACAGGAACACAGGTATTATTTTCGTTGTACACACCTATGCAATATAGCATTACAAAATTAAATACCAATTTTGTAAATTATTATACATAAACGTAATACACGATTTTCTTGGCAGAAATAAAAAAACAAAAAAAACCTTGCTACAAGCAAATTTACTAATGAGCAAAGCCACTAGGATACGATATGGACACCATGCCAGTCCTGTCACTATCAGATGCTTTCATGTGGACTGGGTGTTCTCCAACTCCAGGTGACATTAATAAGTGCTGTTACAAAGACAATAGGGCTTCCCTAGACTTTATGAGAGAACACAGGGTTCTGCCGTCATCTGTTAATTGTCTGAGGTAGAATAACAATCAAGCCATCAGCATCTGTGACAATGACGATGACCTGGATGATCTTAAGAATTTGAGGTACATAATTACTAAGCATTGGTTAGGTTAGGTTAAGTAGGTTAGGTTAGAATAGACTAATTTATCATCCTTTCATTTCTTTGACCTCGGGACCTATCAAAACAAACATGGCGTATCATTCAACCCCCACTACTTTGTTAATTAGAAAATACATTTGAGCAACTTTTTTGTTATTTATTTCCACCAAGAAAATCATATATTACATTGATCTATTATAATTTACAACATTAATAATTAATTTTCTACTGCTCTATCGTATAGGTGTGCACAACTAAAATTTTACTGAAACACAATTCTACACCTGAGCCCTAATCAAAGGCCACCCTTTACACTACATCTCTCAATGAATTAATGAATTTATTAACTTTTTGGCGTAAGACCAAGTGCTGGAGTTTGGAGACCATTCAGTGCAAAGAGATATTGAATCTACTGATATGGAGGACTCAGGATATAAATATGGTTAAAATAAGTTCTTGTTTGACTTAAGATTTATATTTTTCAAAAACCCATATACCCGCTCTAGTGGAGCATCTTCCCCTAAAATTTTTGTGAGGCCGAGGGACCTGACCTCTACTACATCTCCCAAGCACCACCAACAGAACACAGCAAAAAAGTACAAACAGCATACTACTCAAACATCTACCACAACTTACCACCTAAACCATTCAAAACATTGACACAGAAGCATGTTCACAATCAGATAACTAAACAAGCCCTTCAAGAAAAACCATCAAACTCAATATTTCAACAACCCCCATATAAATGTCCCACAGATCCCTCACACACCAGACTAGAACCATACTAGCATGCCTGCACTCTGGACACCGTAAGAACATAAAAGCAGAGGAGACTGCAAGAGACAATAAGGCCTACACTATGTTGTTCCATGTCCATTACCACTTATCCCTACCATTCATTATCAAGAACCAATACAGAATAGACCTGGCCAGACTCAAACTGCCTTAGATGTAACAACCACACAGAATTTTTATTTAGATTTTTTATTTTACTATATAATCATTTTCCATGCAATTCAAGCCAATAACCAGTTCAAATGACATTATCAACAAATGTAAGGAATATAGACTGAATCAGAGGTAATAACATACCAAGGATTACTCAAAAAAGCCCAATAAGGGGCCTATTAATTATTTATATCACCACGCTAATAATACCCTGCCAACAACACAATATCTCTTCTCTGGAAGTCTTATGGTCCTGACCAATGTTTGTTGCTGGTTTCCTGGAGCCCATGGGTCTTCTACATGAGAGACCAGGCACAACAGTTTGATTGATATAAAGTCCCTAGAAATGTTACAATACACCTGGTTGAAAGCCCTGGTTTTGTTCCAGTATCATGCAAATACATTTTTTTCATTTTTTTTCTCATCTGAATTTTTTTTCCCAACGGAATGGTTACATTAGGTAAAGTTAAATTGATAGTTTAGTTGTGCATAGTGTTATTTTTAGTATATATTTTACAAACAATTCATGCCAATACCCAGAACAAATTATTTAATCAACAAATTACTGTCTCACTAATTGCCGAACAAAACCGATAAAAGCCGAACAAACCAACTAAACCCAAACAAGGACGGTTTTTGCTCAATTGCACACTTCTATATATATATGGTTGCATTATTTGAACTATTTTCTTTAAAATATGTGATTTCCATGTAATATCAAATATGATCAAAGTTGTTTTTATCCAGCCCGTCCTCAATGATCATTGGTGGTATGGATCAAACGTCACTCTATTAAGTTTCTTACTATTGTGTTATTAGTGTAATAGACTGCATATAGTTGAATTATTTCAACTCTTTTCTTTAAAATGTGTGTTTTTCTTATAATTTGACCAAAGAGAAGTTATGTTTTTAGCTTCTGCAAAGTTACCGACTGGTGGTTACAAATTTACCGCTAGCCTGCCATCTATGTTCAGCGAGTGCAGATTATCACTGAGCGTCAGGGTTGCCAGATTGGCGTTTTAATGCCAAATTTTGCATTTTTGGCATGTTTTTACTGTGTTTGGCAGGAAAATTTGTAGGGTGGCATTTTTGGAAATTTGGCATTTTTGGGGGGCATTTTTAAATACCCGGTCATGATTAGAGATCATTCTTTTACTTGTATCAAGAATTAAATGATGATGTATATGGCTGGACGAATCATAGCTGTGGTCGGTAATTTAGCAGAGGATAAAAACGTAACTTCTCTTTGATCATATTACATGGAAATCACACATTTTAAAGAAAATATTTCAAATAATGCAACCATATATATATAGAAGTGTGCATTTGAGCAAAACTGTCTTTGTTTGGGTTTTGTTGGTTTGTTCGGCTTTTATCGGTTTTGTTCGGTTTGTTCGGCAAATAGCGAGACCCTAAATTACTTGAATAACAACTGTATGAAATATTGACAGATTCACAGGCAAGTATATACCGGTAACAATATACTAGGGAAAACACAAAAAGCCCAATAAAGGACTTGTTCCATTGAGTCCCTTAGGTTATGTGATAGGAGCAATTGAACAACATACATTTCATGTTAAATATCCGAGCTTGCGTGATTCTAGAATCTTTACAAGAGCCCCTCATATATATTAAAAACTACATACTGGGTCAACTTTAGTTCAATCCAAGACAAACGATCATTAGGCCATTAATGAGCTTCACAATTCTTATTCTGCACTTACTTTGTTTTGAGGTCTATCTTCATAACAGTCTCATATTTGATGTCTGGCTTGTATTTTGCTATATCCTTGCCTATTTCAGCCACTGGAGTCTCTGACAATTTTGGTTTCTGGTCAATATAATTTCTCTTAGTCTTAGCTTTGGATTGGTTCAGAGATGTAACTACTGCTGCATTGATATATTCCTCAACGGATTTTGATGATTCATATTCATTTAGTGGCGGATGTACTTTAATAGGTGTACGTCTGAACGTTCTGTAGTTTCTTTGAAGTATATTGTTGTGCGACACAAATTCTCTATTGAAACATGCCAATCGCAGTAACTGTGTAGTTTTCATGAAGGCCGCCATCGTACGTTCTTCACCGAATCTGTAAACAAATCTGGTGCAGACGAAAGATTTTAGAAAGGCCGAGGCTATTCCCACCGTGACGGAATAACGAGCGGCGCGATATTGGCCGCATTGTCACAGCGCGAACATTTCGAGGAAATATGATCGTAGCTGCCGTGACCGTTACAGTGTGCACAATAAACCTTACGGGGCTGTGGTGAATAGAGTCCCCCACATGTGTGTCTACGCGACATTTTTGCTTATAATACCGTCGCTGCAGAAATGGGATGGACAAGGAATGTTTAAATATGTTGTGTAGAAACAGCTGGCCTTCGTCCTTATATTACTATTGTGTAGATTAAGTCCATATTACGCCTGTACCACAAACATTTGTATCCTCATGCCGAGCCATGTTTCGGTGAGGCTGGGTCATTTGCTGCTTTAGCGTACGCCGGCTGTGTATATAAGGAGCCAGGTTTTGGTATCCATGGGAAGTTCTCTACAGCGCTTGTAACTCAGCGGAGGGCGACCCAGGGCCATGCGGTCAACCTCGCGGTCGGGTAGCCTCGGAGCTCGACCGCCCGACCCAGCCTAGGTCGACACTCGCACTAACCAGAATAAAAACCATCAAGCCCACTCGAACTTCATTCGCTCCCTCGTCACCATAGTCCAAGTAACGTTCACGTAATGCTACATGGGTGACCCCCGGTGTTTTTTACGCTAGTGCACCCAGCCCTGTAGGTTTTGTGATACAGTTCGACCTCCGCCGCCATACGCAATGGCCGTCCAACTACCACCATTTATCTACGACATTGGCCTCTGGCTCACACACATTGGCGCATGTTGGTCCACTCAACGATCCCCAAGTGACCGACCAATACAAGTTCCGGCTTACCGTTGCGGCCCTTCCATCACAGATTGCGGCGCGAATTTCTCCACTCCTAACCGATCCACCGAGCACGAACGTGCACGATACCCTCAAGAATGCGCTCACACAATCATGTGGTAGGACCAAAGAACTAGACATGGAAGAACTGTATAATATTACTTACGACGGCGGTAGGCACTCAGTGTGTCTAGAGCGTATGCAGGACCTCAATCGCACGGCCGGCAAGCCCATGTCCGACGAATTAGTCATGTGCCGCCACAGGGAATTATTACCATCTCACGTCAGGGCATCCCTAACGGCTATCGACGTCACCGATATAGAGGATTACTCGAAGAAGGCAGACAAGATTATCCACGCGGTCGTTCCCCAGGACGTTGCAGCAGTGTGTGATCCTGCACAGACGGTGTCGAGTAACCCTTCTAATGTGAGTGATCGAGTGTACAAGGTGGACAAAAGTGCGAGTGATCTTGTGAGCGGTGCAAATTCCAGTGGTCCTGGTAAAGCTAGAGGGCGCAACTGTACGCCTCAGGCTTCACCGGTGGGCGCCTTGGACGCACGCCTAGCGCGTGTCGAGGGCCTGCTCGAGCAGCTTTTCCTAGAAAGGGGCACGCGTGTCCCACTCCTCCCTCACAATGTCACACGTACTGTTTCTATCACGCCACGTTAGGACGCGAGACTAGAAACTGTAGCCCTCCGTGCACTTGGTTCAAGCAACAGTCATGGACACGGGGGACGGGAAACGCAGCAAGCGGGAGGCAATTGCGTCTCCCACTTCCCCGCAGGCTATGCCGATGGCCTTTCCCTCAGGCCTACGACCCAACGCACCCACGTGTAGTATAATACATATAATTACGTACAACATTGTACAAGTATTATATATTGTACTTGCGAAATGTTCAATTGTGGCAGTATTTTTCCATTGCACAATTGTCATAGAAGTTATTGTATATTGATGATGTTATTGTCATTGTACATTTATTATTGTATATTGTACATATGTAATAGGAACCAAGTGTTCATTTTGAGCGTGTACGTTTCCCGCCAAAGGGAGTGTGGTCGCGTCGCTTAGCGTCAGTCGTGATCTAGCTTACAAAGCGACAGCACGCTCGTTTTTGTAGTGCTTATATCTAATACAAAATTTCCGTTATTGCATTATTCGACTGTTTCATTGGTCACCCTGATACATATGGTGGCAGCGGATAAACAATTCAGTGTCTAAGTGTTTTGTGTGAATTGAACTTTGTGCGGAACGATCGTATTTCGTTGTGAACTTTGAAAAAAAAAAAAAAAAAATGCCGGCCGGTGATATCGCATTTGTTGGCGTTTATGCTTCTCTCCCATTTTTCTTTCCAGCCAGGTGATTTTTTCAGTGACAGTGGAACTATTAATACCTTTCCTTTGAACATTTTGTGCGTAATTAGGCGCAGGAACATTTTTCTCTGAGTGCGCAGGTGATTTATTTTTGTTCCCGAATGCTTTCCCGTTGGCGTCGGCGTTTAAACGTTCATCGATATCATCTGCGTTTATCACTGGATCGTCTTGTGTTCCTGTGTGTATCGGCGGTGATTTGGGCCCTGGATGGTGAAGGATTTTGGACAGACAGAATTATACCTGCGCATTCTTCACATCGGCCGGTATTCGTCGTTCGCTGAATTCTATAGTGACATTCGTCTCCTTTTACAGTGCATTATTATGGCTTGTACATGATTCTTGTTTATATATATTTATTTTTTATGACAGGCCATATTGTGTTTCCTGTTTATAATGAAATAATTGGTCATTGGTTCTTTGTCTGGCAAGATGGCCACTTTGGTTGGCGTTCACGGCGGCCTTGTTGTGATGGCGTCATAATCATGATCCCTTTTCCTTAAGATCTAGTATCGTTACCCCTATGCGGTACAGTTTTCCCTTGTTTATAGTTATTAGAGAATTTTGGTATTTATATAATTTTGGTAATTACGCAATTCTGGTAATTACGTAATTTTGGTAATTACGTGGCTTAATTGTGAATCATATATTTTGTATTAATAACGCTCTTGCTTTGTGTATTAGAGCGAACATTATTGCTTAAGTTCTTTCAGGTGATCCATTCTTCCAATTCGGAGAGTGTATTCATTGCAATCACCATTATTAACTGTATATTCTTTGTTTGATTTTGATATTACGTAGTGGAATGCAGTTATTTTGCCCTACTGCTAATATGTCAAAACCAAAGGTACCATCTTTTGTCAATCACCAAAGTCCATCTAAGACAATGGCTCATACTTTTACATTATTACATCAAGAACCATATGTTATTAAATGCTCAGGCCAAGACCCCCATTATAAGGTTATATATTTTATTCGCCAATGCGAGGATGCTATAGTGAACTCAAATGTTTCAACTGGGCCTGAAAAAAATATTTTGTGAGGTACCTAATTCACTAGCGTCAGAGATGCTGTCTGCATCGGGCCTGGATCCCAATTCTTTGGATTAACATTTGAAAAAGTTCTCCAAATACTTAAAATATTGTAATTGGTTGTATGTTCCCAGCAATTTCAATTGGCACATGACAATTTTTTTGCATCGAAGATTGGCCGATTTTGGCACGTGCCGGCCCATGATATAAAAACATGTGCGACAGTCAACTGAAAACAACTGGAAAACTCGTAATGGTGTAACAGAGCCATTATCTCACAGAATAATCAAACGGTCTTATTTGTTCAATACATTTTTTCCCCCCGACTTCGAATATTTCGAATCTTTCCCGACAGGACTTTGGTTGATCATGTTTTTCCTGAGCTATTTTGACGTTATGGTTTTCTATTCATTTCATGTGCAATAATGATTGTTGTCAGTATTTTAAAGGTTAGGTAAGGTTGGTGCAGTGATTCCGAAGTCGGGGAAGAGACCCATTGAGAAAGAATTCTCTTGCTTATATTAACTGACATTATGTTATTCTAACCATTAACGCTGGGATGTTCTTCTGTAATAATTAAGGTCCGTTATTTTTCCAATACTTATTTACAGTGTCGTATCCATAGTGACCTAATGGCTCTTAATTCCGGAGAATTTTTGATGCACTTTCTTTTAATAAACTGGTTGCAAAGAAGTCGCAAATAATATGTCAGAAACTGATTTATTGACATGTCATTTATTCACTAAGTAGCTTAATTTATACATAATGTTAGCAAATTAGGGATATAGATAATGAAATAATTAACTTTTCAATAACTCAATAGATTTTTCACGAATGAATATTCGTACAGGTCAATATTTTTTCTGTGTGACTGCACTAGACTACACAGTTTTCACATCCATTTTTCTAATTGATACTATCATGTCTCATAAGCTATCGTCACTGTGGTGTCTTGACGTAAGATTCTGCGTTAGACTAAAAGTTTGTGTATAAAACGGCAATTAAACAACAAGAAACCATGTTTTTTGTCATTCAATATTCATTTGTTTCAAAACAA